>NC_136518.1:74228504-74241004 GCF_053919585.1 Euprymna scolopes | reverse complement strand
AAATTACATATGGATCAATAACTCTGAAGCACCGAAGAAGCCATCTTGGGAGAGTGCGCACACAACAATCTTCGTCCATCCAACATGTCCCCCGTCTCCTTCTCATTAGATTTTATCATACTGCTTCCTTGTGTGCTTGTTATTAGTACGATAGCGCAACTGAAGACTTTTGTTCATAGTACTTCTTGCCCATTACGTTGCGCTGAAATGAATAATCGAATATTTATTATTTGCTGATTTAGCTGACGTTGAATATATCTTAACGTATCAGTTGGGTTTCAAATTTCATCTTGAAACACTCGCCTCATCTAGCTACACTGAATAGCAATGATGCGGCGAAACAACTGTTTGTGAATGAGTGCCTTGTTTTCACTCACAGGTCGAGCTCTCTATTCATTAAATAAATGGGTTCTACTTAGCATTAGGCATAGCTCTTTATAAAAGAATTGAACACCCTAGATATTCAATAATACCAATGTAAGCACACACACACACACACACACACACACACACACACACACACACACACACACACACATATATGTATACCATGTACTAGTTCATGTATATACACGTATCTATCTATCTATCTATCTATCTATCTATCTATTTTTTATTTCATTCTACTATTATATAACAAGAACTTTGTGTGTACGTGAGTTCGTTCCCTATGGATTTGGAAACGGCTAGGCCGATTTGTTTTGAAATTTCACACAAAAGTACTTGGTGTGTCTGGGAGTGTTCTTATGTAGTTTTTTTTAAAAATCAGATTACATCTGATAAGTATCGAAAATCAATAATCGAAAAATCTGTACAATGAAGGAAGTTCGATTTTGACCAAAGTTAACCCTTTTATACAACCTAACATCAGAAATGCATTTGACAAGTTTCATCACCGCACAAACAGAAAGGCCCAGTATATGAAATCAACAGTAGGTCCTTTCGAAATGAATGTTTCTTTTTAGAGCACAACTGAGTTATAATACTTGACTTTAGTACGTTTAACTTTAGTTCAAGTAATTATGTAAAAATAATTTCATAAAATCAACAATTGGTTCTTTGATAAGGCAGGGGCGCGTTCGAAATGAATGCTTTTGTTTCGAGCACAAATGAACCATGATACTTGACATTTGCATTTTTAAGTGAAGCCATTATTTACAGAAAATTTATAAAATCAACAGTAGATTCTCCACAGTGCAATTTAAACTACATTGTATTATGGACTAGGTCATTGTAGGGAGGCATGTGAATTTTCCTCCCGCTACACTTGGGGAGGTAGTTCTAACTAATGGAAGCAATCAATCGATTTCACTAAACAGAATGGGCGATTTAACTGATTGTGATGAAAATAAAAGTATCGGAGGGTGAAGCATTTGTTTACCCCCATTCAATCCCGGACAATGTCGGGGTTCCTTGCTAGTAATATCATAAGGTAATTTATAATATAAAGGACAATTGTCTCTGTGTGTATGCATAGCTAAAAAACAAACTACAAAAAAAAAACACTCATAAAGTTGACAGACAGAATTGAAAAAATGAAGCATGGACAAAAAAAAAAAAAAAAAAAAAAAAGAAAAAAGAAAAAAAATGCCAGATACCTACCGCTACAGATGTTGAGGGAATATTATAAAATTCGGAAAAAATGTCTACTTAATGCATTACATATGTGAAACACACACACACACACACACACACACACACACACACACACACACACACACACACACACACACACACACACACACACACACACACACACACACACACACACACACACACACACACACACAAAAATGAATAACTGCCATGTGAATAATGTTCGTGGGGCGTGAGACTATTGACAAATTGGTTTTCGATGCGTTAATGAGCTTACCCAGTTGTGCAAAATTATAATTAATGAACTAATATATACTTACAATCCAACATTTAAGCAAAAACAATTATACGTAAGTTGTTAGCAATAAAAGACGAACATTTTGAAAATGAGTAACTACATGAGTGTCTGTTCCCTCTAACGCTGTATCTTTAATATATATATATATATATATATATATATATATATATATATATATATATATATATATATATGCTCTGGTACTAAACTTGTGATCCATTGGCCAATGGCTATCCTTTATATACAATTGAAACTGATTTTTAAAAGTTGAAATTTTGTGAGTCTTCAAAAATGTCCAATATATGTGGATTGGGGTCAAAAGCCAGACGTTTTCACACAAAATTTATACAGCGGTTTCACATTGCTATTTTGCAACTAAGGTTGGAACTGTATTTGGACGAGAAATGTTTTTCCTCTACTTTTGAAAGGATAGTATCTCTACCACTCAATAAAATATGGTGGCTTATTGTTTTAATTGTCAGTGCGAGGTTGACTACGTGGGGAATCCCATTCAACGTTTGGAGGTTAGAATTTCCCAACATGTCCTCTCTTCGATAGTAAGCACAAAAAATGGCCAACATTCTGGCGTGCACTAGCTCATAAGTCAGCCATCAGTGAACATTTATTGCAGTACCAGATCTGCACTGGAGGTTACACTGATGAAACATTCTCTATCTTACACAGAGCACGCTCAAAAATCAACTTAAAAATTCTTGAGGCGGTGTCGATTAATCTGCGTCAACATTCTCTGTGTAAACAGAAGGTACATACCCATAATTTGGAACTTATCTACCCTCACTAGTAATTTACGGTCTTTTGATCACGTTCGTAAACGATGTTGCCACCACCCCCTTTGCCGACGTTTATTTTGAAAAATTTGAAAGCCGTTTTAAAAGAGTTAGCTTTTGTCTGATTTGTGTTTTTTAAACTGAGTTAAATTTGAATTGGAGTAAAGGAGGAAATTTTTAGAAGTGTATTTTTGCTTATGTTTGCTATAACACTTTTTCTTTCTTTAATAATATATGTTGAAACTATATAAAACAACCCCAATAATTAATAATAAAGGCACTGTGTTCAGCATTATTCAAATGATTAATACAGGGTGACCCCCCCCCCCAAAAAAACGGGCCCAACTCTAATTAGACCCCTTTTCTTAGTGTTTTGTCCGAATGAAATGAAACTTTGATCATAACTAGTTTATTATATTCGAAACATCACATCAAAACACTAGGGTCTTTGACCTTTTTTTCTCCGTTCTACAGCATATGTTCTAGATGGCCTCCATTTACCTTTTGTTTTGTTTTTTGGGGTCACCATGTATATATATATATATATATATATATATATATATATATATATATATATATATATATTATGCATAGATCATCGTATAACGATTAAATTTCATTGACAGAAGTAAAAAAACATTTAAAAATAAAATGTTTAAATTTCACGTTATTTCACGCGGTTAATGATAGCCGAATGGATGCGGTCTTTGCTAATCAAACCAGAGATGGCTTGTGTTGGGGGGTTCGAATCTATCGACTAGTGTCAATCGTGAAACCCTACACTTAAGATTCCCCAAAAGCTGAAACACTAGTGTCTGTAGGCATTAAATTATTATAGTATATATATATATATATATATATATATATATATATATATATATATATATATATATATATATATATATATATATATATATATATATATAAGAGTAGGTAGTAGTTGCTTGAAACATTGTTGGTAAAGGAATATATGGAAGTTTTAAAAGCCAAAAAAAAAAAAAAAAAATGCGAAGAAAGACCGGAATCATGAAAGTAAAGAAAAGAAAAACAAACAAAAATTAGGCGGACTCAAACATACCCGTCTACATTTTGTTTGTTTTTCTTTTCTTTACTTTCATGATTCCGGTCTTTCCTCGCATTGATTTTGGCTTTTTCCCTACACTAGTATAAAAATATTTCGAGCTGTAGTTACTAATATTAGTAACTAAGATTTCCTCAAAATATCTGGCATTGATGGAGGGAGACAAAACTTGCTGCCATGGTTTCCAATGATCTGAAATAACAGCAAGGGGAGACTATTCCAAATATTTCTCATATATTATATGTACCGTCTTTTAGAAATAGCGTAAGATTATGAATATCTCTAGTATCAGATAATCCTCATACACTGTTAAATTTACTTTATGTATGAAAATAAAAGAGGGGAAATATAACTTATGAGACATATTTGGAATCGTCTCTCCTCTCTTTTATTTCAGGCCATAGATTTGGGGAAATATAAGATATTTTGTACCGATTTACAATGCCTCCTCTAGGACAGAGTTAGACACCAGGGTCGTTTTTTAACGTGGAGAAAAGGTACAAAAATAAAAAATTGTCTCAGTCGTGAAGGACTGCTACTTCACCGAAAGAGAACAAGAAATGGAAGTGCAGCATCTGAAGAACAGATGGTATTTATTTGCTCCCCCACTGAGCAAATTAGGCACAAGGCCGTTTTTAATGTGAGGTAAAAACCAGCTCCCCTAAAAGTAGGAAAAAAGGGGGCACTCTGGTTACCAAAAATAATAATTGTCCCAGTATAGAGGGTTTCCCCTCCATTGACTGGTACAAATTATCTTAAGTGCAGCATCTGAAGAACAGATGCTACACTTTGAGATATTAAATCTTTTATTCATGTTAAAAAAATACAGAAAAAAAAATCAACGATGAACAAAAAACTTAGGCACATGGCCAACTCAAAAGGGGGGATTTTGGGGGTCGTTGGTCATCCTTGTCACTCCAGAACTAAACAAAGCCAAAAGTTTCTCCCAGCTAGAATCTTCTTTCACCATAATACCGCATTCACCCTTTCATATTGGGGGACGTCCTAGTAACTACCAATTTTTAAAACATTTTTTATTGACGTGTAACACTTTGATCTTGACCAAAAGGCCAAGTAAATATTTTACAATTCATATGCAAAACTATGAAAACAAATGGCTACGATTGAAGTATTGGTAAAGGTACAGTATCTTTCAGCCCACGGAAAATCCTTTAAAATTATCCCTATTATAGGTTTTAGAGGGTGCTGAAAACGAAAATAACAGTAAAAGTGTCAGGAAACGAGTAGTTTCCCTGATATGAAGAAATTATAAGGTGGGAGATCGCCTTTCTATATTAATTTAACATAAAATGAACATGCACTTTATAGCCAAAGTGACCAGGAAGTGGGTGCTCAGTTTACGTTAAATTAATATACAGAAGTGATTCCCCACTTCTTGAAACAGTAATGAGCGACTTTCAAGGCAAATGCCACATAGGCTACTACATAATTCAGGTAATTAGCTTTCCAAAGAGCCTCCATTTGTAAAATTCTGATCAGTAGTTGCCAAGATTTCGAACTTATAAAATAACCCACAAAGTGGTATATCTATATATGGATATATCTATACTTGTAGCAAAACTGAATATTGAAATGCTCATATTTGTGGCTCTATAGGCCGAAACTGCATGAAAATTTGCAGGCTTTTAGAAGATTATGGTACTATTCTCTGGTTAAAATTTTATGGCAATTTGTTAAAAAAACTATATTTTCAAACCAATAAATATGCCCAAATGAGCATATATATATATATATATATATATATATATATATATATATATATATATATATATATATATATATATATATATATATATATATATATATATAATGCAATAGCAAGCCAACTTTAGTTTTACTGCTTCGGGATGAATTTTGCTTCGGATTTTTTGCTTGGTTTATTTTCCTTGTGGTCTTGCCAGGCTACTAACACACACACACACACACACACACACACACACACACACACACACACACACACACACACACACATATATATATAGGTTAGCCAAATTTTACTGGGGCAAGAAACTAGATCCGATATCCAGAACGTTTTTGTTTTTGCTTTTTAAGAGAGTGGTGTTTTATAAACAGTTCTTGGAGCCATGATTAAATATACCGTTTTGTTATTTAATCTCCGAAACAGTGTTTCTTAATAAACAACTGATGATTCCTGAAATCTCTGGACTGGAAACAAACTAATACAGCGATTGCAAGAGATTAATAAACTTACTAGAAAATAATTTTCCAACTTGAGATTAAAATTAATGTTTGAAAAACTTCCGAGGAAATATAAATATAAATATATATATATATATATATATATATATATATATATATATATATATATATATATATATATATATATATATATACGAGGTGCCTTCAATAAATTTCTAGACTATCGTATGGGCATTTTTATTGATAATACACACACGAAACTCTAATCCTCTTCGAAGTAATCTCCCCCGGCTGCAAAGCAGTTGTATCATTCCAACAACTGCTGGAATGCCCCATGGACGTCCTCTTGTGTGAGCGTGGCAATGACCCTCGTCACAGCCTCTGGACTATAGTGAGGGCGAGGAACTTTCTAAATGCACATCTTCGTCAAATAGTTAGTGATAAAGATGGAGTTCTGGACGAGTGCATTTATAAAATCTTCTGCATCTTCAATTCCTTGCAAATAACTGTGTGTACGGTTCCCACACTGATATCAAACTGTGCACTTATTGTCTCTATAGACACACGACGGTCCTTATCCATGAAATCCTTTATTTGGCCGATCAGATCTGGTGTTCTGACTCTCTTAAGTCTCCCGCACCACTCATTATCCCTCACAGACCTTCCTTGAATCTTTTATACCACTCGAAAACTCATTTATGGCCCATTTAAAATTAGCCCAGAAAATATACTGGAGAGGAGGAACCTTTTTATTGTTTATATCTAATATAATATATATATATATATATATATATATATATATATATATATATATATATATATATATATATATATATATATATATATTTAAGGATGGAATACTGTTGCCACATATGCGCAGGAGCTGCTAGAAAAACTTGTCCTGCCTTGATAGGATTCAAAATAGACTTCGTGACCTGGTGGGAGATGTCCTTTCCTCTTCGCTGCAACATCTATCCCACAGAAGAGATGTTGCGAGTTTGTCTCTGCTTTATCGTTGTTTTCATGGAAAGTGTTCAACTGAGCTTCAATCTATGCCCCCCCCCCTCTCGCCAAACTTTCACAAGAAACACTAGACTAGCTGAAAACATTATCAATAATTTTCCCCACTCTTTATCTGTGCCTAAACCTGAACATAGATTCCATGATCAAAGCTTCTTTCTTAGAACTGCACGCCTGTGGAATTGTCTTCCGTTTTCCTGCTTTCCAGCTGTCTATGATATGGTTGGCTTCAAGTCCAACGTGAACAAGTTTCTGATGAGCCGTTCCACTTAAGTTAACAAATTTACCGAACTTCCATTACTATCGATTACTATATTGTCCTTTTTAACCCTTATCCTTGAGTGGCCTATCGGCCTTGATAAGTGGTGACGCCTATGTAAAAAAAATCACCTGTAGTATTGTTTAAATTACCTTTAGTTTTATGAAAGATGCTGGAAGTGCTCCCCGTTGAAATCTATGCATTTTTGGGTACGTTTAACAACGTTTGCACATACTGCCTGTAGATCTTCTCTGGTGATTCTCATGATAACTTTGGTAATGTTCTCCTATAGTTGTCTTGATTGTGAGGATTATTTGCATAATTTTTTTGTTTTAAGTCCTCAAAGATAAAAATCTCATGATGGCAACTCCAGGGAACGTGGTAGCCATAATCCTTTGCTTATTGTTCTCTCTTCCGTAAACATGTCATGAACTAGCGCCATCTTTTTGGAAAAAGAATTGCATTTTGTCTTGTGGTGTCGGTTGATCGTCATAAGAATGAGTGCAGAGATATTAGAGATTAAAGAGGTATATATATATATATATATATATATATATATATATATATATATATATGTGTGTGTGTGTGTGTGTGTGTGTGTGTGTGTGCGTGTGTGTATGAATGTGTGTTGTATTATTTGGACTCTTCTGACTACTACATCTTGAGTGTTATTTTCATAACATTTCCATCGATGTAACCTTCTCTAGGTGCACGTTCTTACACTCGGAAATCTTTCTGTCGAACTCAAAAATCTGCACAGAATTTCGAACGTAACACTGTATTTAATCCACAGAGGTAGCATGTTCTCGTTTCGTCATCCATGACTGAATAGAAATCCTAAGTAATTCGCAATTGTTATTTTGGTGTCACCCGTACGGAGAATTGAATCTTCAACCTCCAGAAGAGTGCAACTTTTACAACGGAATTTTACCAAGTACTCTGTCCACTGCACCATGGCGATGCAAGATGAGAACAGTAGTCCGAAAAACCCAAATATTCGGTCGAAAAAATTCAGAATCAGAAACTTTTTTCTTATCCTTTCTTTCTTTTTTTCTTTCTTTAATATGTTCTTTTTTGTTTTCTTTTTTTACCTTTCTTTCTTTCTCTTACTCACATAGTTCCTTCTTTTTCATTTTCTACTCTTTATTAGAATTTGCATTTATTTTTTCTTCTTTTTTTTGTCATTCATCTCTTTCTTTTCTCTATCTTTACCATTTCTTTTATTTTCATTTTTTTTTTAAAATTCCTGATTTAATCTTCCATCTATTTTTCTACGTCTTCTTCCTTTCTGCCATTAATCTTTCCTTCCGGAATTAGACGTTTGCAGCACATCTGATTTTGTCAGCCATAACACATGGAGGCATACCCCCCCCTCCTTCGTGACTAGAAACTATCTCTGACGTAATGAATCACCGGTCGCTTTATATATTTCACTTAGGCCCCTTAGGTTCATGCAAAACCAATTAACTTGTCACACAGTAATTAGACATGAACATTAAAAGAAAAACAAAAAAACAAAAAACAACAACAACAAAAAATCCCAACAAAAAAAGAAACTTAAAATAAACTTGCAACTAATGTTAAACGCACACACACACACACACACACACACACACACACACACACACACACACACACACACACACACACACACACACGCACGCACGCACACACACACGCACGCACGCACGCACGCGCACGCGCTGACACGTGCATATAAATTTCAGTATTTAAAATTTAAAATTGAAAAATGGATATCTAAATATCAATATTAATATTTAGAAATTAATCGTATCCTTATTACTTGTTAAAACTATTTTTCTTTGTGTTGTATACTTTTTGAACTTTAGAAAAACTCAGGAAAAATATTGCTTCATCTTAAATCCTTTGTTTATGAACAAAATGACACGCACCTATATACAGTTGTTGCAATATGTATCCGATACAAAGCAAAAAGTTGATTTATTTTTATTACACGAAAACAAAAACAAAATGCTATTCTAATGTAAAAAATAAATATCAATCTCATATCAAAAATCTTATATGATTACGCATTCATTAGATATGACATAAATGTCATATCTAAAGTTCAAAAAGTATACAACACAAAGAAAAATAGTTTTAATTAATATTTGTCATGTGATGGCTCAGAGAGTTACGTAAATCCAGATAACTCTTGACGACATGTTATTTATTTTAGTAGCACTGTTTATAAAATGTTTAAAACTAGGGAATTGTTGAAAAAGACAAGAAAATAAATTGTTCAGTTACACATAGATGACTCAGGGTATAGAAAAATTTCAACAATGTTGAATATCTCAATTTGGACCGGCGGTGACGCGACCCGTAGATGAAGTCCTACCAATGCACGTCAAATCTGCCACGGTAAGGACGTCCTTCCAAAATTTTCTAATCGTATGGCTCGACTTTTGGCCCGTGAAGTGAAGAAGGATCCACGAATAACTCGTTCTGAACTCCAGAAAACATTAGAAACATCTTGGGCACGTGTATGTAAGAATAAAATTAGGACAGTGCTTCAAAAGAAAAGATTCCAATTGTGGAAACCAAGAAAAATTCCTTTGTTAAAGCCGATTCATATTAAGAATCGGCTGAAATTTTCCAAAGAACATTTGGAGAAACGTTCAAGTTTTGGGGATAAAATATTATGGTCGGACGAAACGAAAACTGAGTTATTTGGTCGGAATAATGTAACTCATGTGTGGAGACAGAAGAACTCAGCGTTTGACCCAAAGGATACCATCTCTACAGTGAAGTATGAAGGTGAAAGTGTAATGGTTTGGGGTTGTTTCACTCCAGCCGGCCCTGGAAAACTTCACATCAGGCTATACTTGACGATAATGTCTCGAAGTCTGCAGTGGACGTGCCTAATGGTTGGATATTCCAGCAGGACAACGATCTCAAGCACACGGCTAAGGCAACTACCGCATGATTTCAGGAGAAGGAAATAAGGATATTAGGATGGCCAAGTCAATCACCTGACCTCAACCCAATTCAAAACCTGTGGCAAGAGTTGAAGTTGATTGTACAAAAATGAAACGTAAGAAATCTGACAGAACTTAAACAAATCTGCCAAGAAAAGTAGGATAAAATTCCAATTAACATTTGCAACAATCTTGTAAGGAAGTATTCCAAACGTTTGGAAACTGTTATGGCGAGTAAAGGTCATATTACTAAATATTATTACTATTTTTTCTTTGTGTGGGATACTTTTTGAACATTAGATATGACATTTAGGCAATTATCTAGTGAATGCGTAATCATATAAGATTTTTGATATGAGATTAGTATTTATCATACAAAAATACATTAGAATAGCATTTTGTTTTCGTGTGATAAAAATAAATCAACTTTTTGCTTTGTGTCGGATACTTATTACAACAACTGTAGACACATATATATATATATATATGTGTGTGTGTGTGTGTGTGTGTGTATGTGTGTGTTCGTGGGTGTGTATGTGTTATATATATTTTATTTATATATATGTATTTTTCATAACTTACTATTATTACTTACTATTATTCATTTTTATTAAAGGAAGTTGTCATATATATATATATATATATATATATATATATATATATATATATGTATGTATAACTGAAAAATGTGTCGGCAAATAAAAGCAGTCAGAACAAAGAGTCACTGAGTTTTGTTTATATATATATATATATATATATATATATATATATATATATACGCTTGTGTGCGTGCGCGCTCGCGCGTGTGTGTACATATACATTAACGTGATTATTATTATTATTATTATTATTATTTTATTAATTTTATTTTTTTTAATTATCAACATAAAATTTTGTGCCTATTTTCAGTGTTTACTTGACAGTGCTCGATACGTAAGGAAAGCTAAGAAGGATTGAAAATAAAATATATATAGCAATTAAGCTACACAGAAAATTTTCGTGTTTCATCATCGTTACGAATCTCCGCAAGGATGAAACACAGAAAGTTTGTGTAGCTAAATTGTCATATATATATATACAAAGAGTTAAATATAATTGAAAAAAAAAACAAACCAAAAAATAAACAAACATATTTTACCAAAACAACATATACATCCATATAATGTGTCAGGGTAAGTTGAAAAGATGTCAATCGTACAATTGATCGCAGTATATTTTTATTATGCAAACGAATTGCAGATTTGCAAGTGGTAGATGCTTATCTAAAAGGAAACGGGTTTCAGATAAAAGTGGCAACATCTCTGGTTGGTGTCCGACCACACAAGAGATATTTTCTTTCCTCGATAAAATAAGTACCTCATTAAATGGGAGTTATTCTGGGATCACATTTTGTGAGATAAGCAACGTACAATGATAATCTGCATATAAGTTTCATTAATGGATGTTTCATAAATATGGATATTATCTTCGGTGTATGTCTTGAGTGATCAACCTCTGGGTGGTCGAATAGTCATCAGTAACCAAAGCTAAACATCAGTCAGGAATGGAAAGGTTCCAGATGATAAGCAAGGAAGGCGGTGAAAACTGGCCTTTCAGAGGGGGAGAGCTGCCGAGCTGGGTAATATTCTGGGCAGGTTGGATCCTCAAGGCTCTCAGTAAAGGACTGTCTCAATGGAATCTATGTATTTTCGTCAAGTCACGCAAAGTTCTCATTCTGCGAGTCTGTCATTCAACCTTGGGAAAACGAATATCACTTATATCGACACTTACATATAAAATGCAGTTTGTGTGTGCGTGCGTGTGTGTGTGTGTGTGTGTGTGTGTGTGTGTGTGTGCGTGCCAGTTCGTTTCCTATGGGCCCTGAAACAGACGGGCCGATTTCTTTGAAATTGCGCACAAACGGACTTTGTGTATCTGAGAGAGTTTTTAGATAGGTTTTACATCGTAATGCCTCCGATAAGTATCGAAAATTGATAATCGAAAAATCAGATTAAAGAGGGAACAGTCTGAATTTGACCAGAGTTAACAACCTTATGCACCATGACGTCACAAGTGTATTTAAGAACTTTTAGGAAGTCCCGGCGTATAAAATCAACACTAGGTTCTTTGACAAGACAGGGGCGCGTTCAAAATGAAAGTTTCTGTTCAAAACAGAATTGTTATCATAATACTTGACTTTTCCACTTTAAACTTTAATTCTCGGAAGTAGAATAAACAATACAAACCTTTTTTTTTATTATTAAATAGTTTCGAACATTTTGGCGTACTTTTGCTCCGCAATTGTAAGGAGCATATCCTGGACTAGTGCCGCAATCAATACCCCAAGTTTTAAAAG
>NC_136518.1:74216004-74226004 GCF_053919585.1 Euprymna scolopes | reverse complement strand
AGCAATTAAACAAGCAATCAAAGAAACAATCCAATTAAACAAGCAATTCAACAAGAAATTAACCAAGTTATCATACAAGCATACAAACAAGCAATCAAACAAGTAATCCAACAAGAAATTAACCAAGCAATGAAACAAGCAACCCAACAAGCAATCAAACGATCAATCAAACCAGCAATCTAACAAACAATCCAACAAGTAATTAAGCAAGCAATTTAACAAGAAATTTACCAAGCTATCATGCATGAATACAAACAAGCAACCAAGCAAACAGCCTAACAAGCAGTCTAACAATTAAACAATCAACCAAGCTATCAAACAAGCAATCCAACAAGCAATCAAACATGCAATTAAATAAGCTATCAAACATGCAATTCAATAAGCTATCAAACAAGCAATCCAACAAGCTACCGAATAAGCAACTAAACGAGCAATCCAACAAGCAATTAAAGGAGTGATTCAGCAAATAATTAAGCAACTCAGCAAGCAATCAATCAAGCAACTAATATATTTCGTTGCCCCCACCAACAGGGCGATTTTATTGTTTGCACATTTTGAAAACGTATACAAAGAAAGATGGCGCGACTCAATACACGAGAACAATAGTGTTTCTGTTGCTGTTTTGAAAAATAAATTACTTAAAGGTCTCTTAAAAAAAAGAAATGACATTAAGAAAAAAACATGAACTCATTACGCATGGAACGTTTATGAGCGTATGCATGTGTTTTTCTTATTGACTGTGCGTGTTTGCGTTCTTCCTCTATTTACGACGTTGTGACAATAAATGCCAGATGATATATTGTCTTTAACTGTTTAGACACGACAAAGTACGAGAGATAGATAGATAGATAAATAGATAGATAGATAGATAGATAGATAGATAGAGAGAGAGAGAGAGAGAGAGAGAGAGAGAGAGAGGGGAGCGGGAGTAGAGGGCGTGCAAGAGAAAGATAGAGGTTGATTTTCGTCTTTCTTTACTCTTTTTTTTTTTTACCTTGAACACGGCATATTGCCACCAGGAAGTAATGGGCTGCTATTTGAGATTATGTGTAACAGGGGACTAAGCAGCGAGATACCGGTTTACATTGCATTTAAACTTTCTACTTAGCTAAGTGGGCACGAAACAGGGAGGGAATTCCAAACTCTGAGCCATTAGAGTAGAAGGCTTTCCGACATCTAGGGACCTCGACAGTGAAGGGGTGGGATTTTGCTAATTGTCGAGTTAGTCGAAGTTATGTACTTCAAGTGGGCACAAGTGCTATGAGTTCATCAGAGCACATTCCATTAAAGTACTTATAAAACAGGCACATTTATGCGGTATTGCGTCGATTGGGCAGCGGTTGGAGCTTGGCCGAGAGTGCCAGACCTATTAGATTTGAGACTGTTTTTTGGGGTTCTGTGTAAGAGAGGGTTAACGGTAGGTGTACCAGTCTATATGTGGCAACAATACTCCATGAATGAGTGAATGGTGTTTTTTTTTTTTTTTTTTTTTTTTTTTAAAAGATATGGGATGCTCTCTGGTGTGAGTAATTTTCTAGCACGATAAAAGGAGGTCAACTTCTCTGCAGCAGCCTTGGCAATGTCCTCAATGCCTTTTTTCAATTTATGTTGCCTGTGAATCTTAGGTCGAGGACTTTGAAAGATGGACTCTCAGATAGGCTTTTATGAGTTTTGAATACCATTTTATCGGATCAACAATGCGTAAGTTTTAAATAACATTTTCAGATCCGCCCATGTCTCTCAATCGGAGGACCAATTTGTTTCGTCGGTCGGTCACGTTTATGTTTGATGTATCAACGTCAACACTAAAAGCGCACATCTAATGGACGCAATCCGTGCGATTGTTTTTGTTCTTTTTTTGTTGTTAATTTAATTGTTTTCATGAGACACTGTCAGCCATTTTGTAAAATTCTCCCTCCAGGCGAAGAAATTTATGTCTTTTAGTGATTCCATTAGAATTGACACCATATACAGCAAAATGTTTAATTTAATGTGTTTCTCCCAATCTTATTCAGCATTTAAATCGTTTTGTACACTTTTCTTTTACTTCCGTTAGAGTAACCCTATCTCTTCCCTCTCCCCCTCTCTCACTCACATACTCTTTTTCGCTTGAACACTATAGCGATGCACTAGCAGTGTCAGAAATTTCGTGAAAATAGTGAATAATTCCACCCCATCTTTCCAAGCTTATAACTCCTCGAAAAATGTAATTCAAGCCCTAATTTTTTTTTTCAATTAAAGGAGTAAGGACCAAGGTTTTATTTAAAAAAAAACAAAACAAAACAAATTTTTTAATCTTTGCATCTCCGAAATTTATTAATTTTTTTTTGCGCACGTAATTGGGTTTTTTTTTTTTTTAAAAAGGTTTTAAACTTCGGACTTTACAGGTAAATTTCTAAAAAACTGATTTTTTTTTTGTTTTAAATTTGAATATATTATTTATTGACCTTTTCTCTTCAATTTGTGATATATAAACCTATTAAACATAAATTAATTATTTACTTTTTAATAGACATTTCAAAATGAGAGGCGTAAATTATTCGACCCCCTATCTTTCTAAGCTTATAACTCCTCGAAAAATGTAATTCAAGCCCTAATTTTTTTTTCAATTAAAGGAGCAAGGACCAAGGTTTCATTAAAAAAAAAAAAAAGACAAAAAGAAAAAATGTGTTCTTATAAAATAAGGTTTTAAACTTCGGACTTTACAGGTAAATTTCTAAAAAACTGATTTTTTTTTTTGTTTTAAATTTGAATATATTATTTATTGACCTTTTCTCTTCAATTTGTGATATATAAACCTATTAAACATAAATTAATTATTTACTTTTTAATAGACATTTCAAAATGGGGGGGGGGCGTGAAAATGGGGGGGCGTGAAAATGGGGGGGGCGTGAATTTAAAAAAAACGTTTGTCTAAAATATTATATTCGGTTTATTGGAAAGAACATAAAATTTCACATTGACCCTGAAAATATCGTAAAAATAGAATCAATAGAAAAATTTTGATAGATTTTTAAAATTTAAAAATTTAAAAATATTGAGTTTAAAAATTGAAAAATATTGAGTTCGGAAAATTCATTACTGTTTAAAAAAAAAAATAAAAATATTTTTATTACTTTTAAAACAACTGTAATAGTTTATTTTGGAAGTATAATCCATAAAGAAAATAAATAACCCACTTTTAACAGAGAAATTACGAGATTTTTATATTGTATTCGCAGTTTCGTGTTAGGGGTGTCAAAAATTCCTACAAAAATTCTGATACTGCTAGCGATGCACCATCCTCTTTTTATTGAGCACTATTTTATAAATATTGGGGCTATTTCTCTCTTATTTTGTATCTGTCTCTGTCTGTCTGCCTGCCCCCCTCTCTCTCTTATATATCTATCTATATCTATCTATCTATACTCCTATAAATTCGGGTTTTTTTTGTGTGTATCGATATTCATATTAAAAACCCTCGTTTCTATTTATTTAAAAAGAAAATACAACTTTCTTATATCTTGGTTGTGGAATTGCATTCACCAGCAAACGATCTAGCTAATTTGCATATTCTTTTAAACATTCATTTTAATTGATTCCCTATTAGTTGCTTCGGTTTTTTAATGGGATAATCATCTTTAGTTAACTATTACGTGTAATTATATTCATGCAGATATTCTACATGATTTATACTTGCATAATATTTGCGAAAAAAGTTTATAGTAAACACAACATTGTTTCCATATATATTTGTGTATACGTATATATTTTTGTTAAACAAATCTATCTATCTATCTATCTATCTATCTATCTATCTATCTATCTATCTATCTATCTATCTATAAAAGTGAACGTGTCTGTGTGTCTGTCTCTGTGTGCGTGTCTGTGTGCATTTCCCTACGCAATAACTGTCAATTTTTAGTCTACAAACTCGAAATTTGATATACAGGGTACTGAGATTTGGGAAAATCGATGTGATCGGTTTTCGGCCAGAAATTTGGCTGTTAAGGGGCCAAAGTTCAACGATTTGACCTTTGAGAACTCTACCAAACTCCTCCGATAATTTTGGGTGTAAAAGCTTGAAATTTTAGATACAGGTTCCTTGGACATGGATCTAACTTAATAACTTGATTTGAGGCCAAAACAATAAATGTTAAGGGGTAAAAGTTAAAAAAAAATTGACCTCGGCGGTCTCTACTAAATTACTCAGACAATTTCTGGTCTAAACATTTGAAATTTTACATAAAGGGTATTCAGAGATAGGGCAAGCCTTTTTATTGGTTTGGGTCGAAAATTTTTAGTTACCAGTGTATAAATGTATGTATGTATGTATGTACGTAAGTATGTATGTTTGCATGTCTGCCCAACACTTTAGACAGAGGCGACGGATTTTCTCAAGATCAGTATCATTTTGAAGTTCGACCTTTCAGATGACAAATATCCAAAAATAAATATCTTCACCTTAAACTGGGCATTTTTCTACGGGGGGGGGGTCGCTTTTTTCCCCGATATTTTTGAAAGTCATCCTCTCCTTTCGATTGTCTAGCCTTAATTTAAAAAAATGTCACTTTTGGTTTGGCGGTGGTCGTAACAGCATAGACGTCAGGTTCCCCCGCCACGTTCTTTTCCTTCTTTGCGGCACGGGTTCGCGCCTGCCTTCCTACTACTATTTTTTTTTTTTTGCTAAACATACATATCCAAACACCCTGGCAACGCCGAGCGCCCATGCTAGTATATATATATATCCCTCTTTTTCTTGAACACTGTTTTATAAATATTCTTCTCTCTCTCCCCCTCTCTCTCTCATTCGTTATTGAACCCTATCTGATAATCATTGTAACTATATATCTCTTCCCCTTCTTTTATGAGCAATATCCTATAACCTTTGTATCTCTTTTTCTCTCTTTATTTCTGTTTTCCCTCTCTCTCTCTCTCTCTCTCTCTCTCTCTCTCTCTCTCTCTCGTATATATATATATATGGAAATTATGAGTTAAATTTTGTAAAATTACAACGAAATTTATTGTCTTACAAACAAGTACAAATAATTTAAAAAGTTTTTTATTTCATTAATTCCTGGATCTTCAATGAATAGCTCAGCTTATCGAAGGAAATGTTATTAGCAAAATATCTATGGGTAATAAAAATATAAAATTGAAATAATGGTGTAAAAAGGAAACTCAAATCTCTATCTCGTATATTTATCCTTCCTTTATCTGCTTGGGATTATTTCATAAATATTGATACTAATATTTATTTGGACTTCAGGTTTACAATATTATACAATCTGTAATCATACGGCATCTATAAATAAAACGGAAATAAAGATATACTTAGTTGACAAATATTTATTAAAAAAATAATCAAATTACTCATATGTAAAAGTATTTAGCACGTTTATTAATATTTAGTTGTTTATCCTTTGTTTCGCATTACAGGCTCTAAACGCTTTCTATAACTGCCTACTGGTTTCTTACAAGCACTTGATGGTAATTTCAGCCATTTTTCTTCGCAAACTTCTTTCAATTTCTTTATATTATTGGGATCTCTTGCATGCACAGATTTTCGATGGAATTTGTCAGGTGACTGGCTAGGCTACTGTAGAACACTAATCCGATTATCCTTAAACCATTTCATAGTTATTAGAGCCCTGTGTGTGGGATCATTGTCTTGCTGGAAAATAAAGTCACGTCCTAATCCTAAATCTGCGACACTTTTAAACAGATTTATTGAGAAACCTTCATTTATTTCGCTGCATTCATTTTCCCTTCTATGATTTCCATTCCCGCAACTTCATTTACAGAAAAACAGCCCCAAATCGTGACACTTCCGCCTCCAAATTTTACAGTGCGAATCGTATAGGTGGTTTCAATTCTGTGCCCTTTTTCCTCCATACATGGGTGCGCATGTTTCTTCCGAAAAGCTCACCTTTTATTTCATCTGACCAAATAACTTTGTTCCAGAAGTCATCCGATTCACATTGATATTTATAAACAAATTTCAAACGATCTTTCACAAGTCTAGGACTCAACAATGGAGTCGTTCTCGGTGATGTAGAATACAGACCTGTACGATTCAATGATCTTTTGATTGTGTCCTTGATTACTTCAATATCTGCTTCCTGCAAATCCTTCTGAATTTCTGAACGCGGCAGAAATGATTCTTTCTTCACGTTACAAAAAATATAACAAGCAGTAACATTATTTAATTTATGTGGCCGAACGCTTCTTAGAAGATTTTTTAGTATTTCCAACCGTAGTTTTCCACTTTCTCACAACAGGCCTAACTATACTCATCATCAAATTTAGTTCTGCAGCTATTTTCCTGTACTCCTTTCAATCTTTAAGTTAAGCTATGATTTCGTGGTGCATATCATTAGTCAATTCCATTGTTTTAACCATTTTAAAAACAGTATTGAAAGAGGCAACCTGCGCAGTGTCTGAGAGCTGTTATTAACTGACCTGTAAGTAGCCAGAACCCTGGGGTGCCTTCTCATTAGTTGAAATATTGTAGCGAGATGAAATGACCGCTTAAGAATGAAAATTGACAGTGCGTTAAATACTTTTGCATATGAGAAATTTGATTTTTAGTTAATAAATATTTGTCAACTAAGTATATCTTTATTTCCGTTTTATTCTTAGATATTCAAAAATTTTCAGTTTTATTCTTTTTATTATTTACTTCCTTATTTTACTTTTCTCTTGTTTCCTTTATTTCCTCCCTCTTCCCTCCCTCCCCTCACTTTTGACCCTCACTTCTTTCCGCTCCAGCCATCTCTCATCTGCATGTATACAAACGCACATTCGTTTTTCTCCTTTTATTCTCCATATTTTACCTCTATTATTCTATTTCGCTTTTTAGTTGGCGTTGTTGAGTGGTTGTGAGATGAGGAGGAATAGCTTAAGGAAGGAAAAGGAGAAAAATATTAAAGTTTGACGCCTGTTATTAAGGGAAAGATTGTGCTTAAAGATAAGGAGTGCTCAAGCAATCCTAAAATTACCTAGAGTACTGACTGAAGTAAGAATGTTAACGCAGATGCTACGTTGTGTGTTTTTGCATGAACTAATATGCTTGTGGAATGTTTAGATGGTGTTTGATACGTCGCTGCAACGGTCTGGTGGTACTCTCTATATAAGCGTTACATTTGGCACATTAGGGAACGTGAATACGAGAAAATGCTCCCTAGTTAATTGCCCCATCTCAGAAATAGACTTCGCTCTCCATTCCTCTATGGTTATGATCTTTGGTGTGGTTTCTAGTGAGGGCCACATCATGCCACCTCACACCTTCGAAGTCGGCTTAAAAGCCAACACCAAAGTATCTGGATGTGCTGAAAAGTGTGGTGATCCCCTGGTGCAATCAAACCCTGGCAGACCCTGGCTTTTCTTCAAAGAAAGTGCTCCGGCTTTTTACCCTTCTCTCACTGGTCTCTCCTCCTCCGACCTGAACATGCTGGAACACTTAGTTTGGTGATACATCAAGAATATCACCAACATGAACCCCCACAACACCAAAGCCAGCCTTATCGCAGCCATCTGCCGAGTATTTTCCAAGCTCCCGCCGGCGCTTGTGGAAAAGTCATACTCCTAGTTCCGGACCCGTATCGAGGTGGTGATTAAGGTTGAAGGCGGCTATATTGAATAGATGTCAGCTGTCTACAGATGTTTATATAATCGAATTATCTGAATTGATTTTTTCAATAAAAGTTTTAAAATAAAGTTGTAGTGTTCTTTTCTTTGGGACGTCAATTATATCGTTCCGTTCTCTCTCTCCCCCTCTCTCTCTCTCTTTATATATATATATATATATATATATATATATATATATATATATATATATATATATATATATATATATATATATACTAGCTGGAATGATGATTTCAATCATCGATTATCATCGAAAATATTTCAATACAAATCCTATCAAAGAACACTGCCAATCACATAAAGTACTGTTGTGTCAAATTTCATAAAAATCACACCGGCCGTTTTCTGAGTCCATGGGGAACGAACTCACGGAGACACAAAGTTTCTTATATATATATATATATATTAGGCACCGCCAAAACTGGGGGGGGGGCAGGTCAGTACTTTTTGACGGACCGTCTTTTTAAAAATCTACCAAAAATCAGGTAATTATCCGATCAATACGAAATTTTCAGCGATTATTAGGAGAAGAATGAACTTTATAACAGTGTACTTATTTTTCATAAACGATATTTATATATATATATTTTTTTGCTTACAACCCCCCCTTGTTTGAAGTGGGAACAAATATGCTTAAAATAATCATCTGAAACTGAATAAAACATATTGTGTTGTTGTAAGGGACAGAATTATAGATTAAAAAAAAAAAATTGTTTGCATACCTTATTTTGACGTCTGAATATCAGAACTTCGATTGTGTTTAATTATCCCGCTTTTGAGTTTTGAAGTGTGAAATTCGGTGAATATGTTAAGTAAAATAATTAATTTAAGTTAAGCAAAACAAAAAAAAAAATTTTTTAATATTTATACGAAAAAAGCCATTTCAAAATTTTGGATAAATAAATTAACAATTTTTTTTTAGCGAGCCGAATAATGCATGACCATTATTTAACAGGGCATGCTTTGAATAATCGATACAAAAAAAAAATTCGATAAATATTGTGCCCTTTGTGTTAAAAATAGCATCATTTTTATCGATCTCGTTTGAAAACGTTTGCCGCCTTTCGACTACGGTGGACCAAACGCGCTGAAATAATTTTTTTTTATTCTGCTTTAAATTGCCCCCCCCATTTTGGGGAGCCTGGCCCCCACACACATACACATTAAAAACCAAACTCATACAAATGGTCACCCATCTGGTACTGGCCAGCCTCAGCTTAATAATACATTGAAATTTTCGTCACTGAAAAATAAGTTTTTTTGGCCTGTTTGGTCTTCCATAGTTTTCTTCTCATCAAAAGAAAACGTAAACAGAGTCGATCTGAACTCTACGACGACGCGAAATATCTGGTTACCTATATGAATAAGTGGAATTATTTGAAATTCAGGTACTTATATTATAATATTTTTGCATATTCTCTTAGAAAATCATCCTAAATCTTAGTTAGACAATAAATAAATAAATAAATTATTTCAAAACCCCTTTTTTTTAAATATTTAAGTACGTTTTTTGTGCAAGACAAAAAATGTCAATTGTTAACTTTTTGGGAAAATTTAACATTTAAAATTTAATTAAAAATAGTAGAAAAAGTTTTACATTATTCTGTTTTCTATATGATAAAATTCAGGGTTTTATCTTTCTGGAAAAAAAAAGTTACTCAGAAATAATGGATTTTAATAAATGTAATTTAGTTTTAAAAAACAACAACAACTTGATTTTGCGGCCATTTTTGGCGGTGCCTAATATATATCTAGAAGTGTAAGTCATGTTTAGTTTCAGAACAGTTTCAGCTGGCAGATGATTCGTTGTTCTAAACAAGTTTGGAGAGGTGACTGGTTTGCAGTAGACAGAACAGTTTCCGATGGTTCGTTGTTACACACAAGTCCTGAGAGGTGACTTGTTTGCAGTAGACAGTTCCACAGAGCAAAATATTCTTACCGTGTCGAGACGGAAAATACGTGTGAAATTGCTATAGAAAAGGTTTAATATTCATGGAGCAATTCTGGTTTCTGATTGGTTGGTAGTAGAACGTGAATTAATTCGATTTGTCAATTCCTAGCAGCATCGTTTATAAATAGTATCGTCTGACTGTGTGGGATAATACCCCATCACTTCGTCTGATAGGGAAGGTCTCTTAGCGGCTTCGGCTGCAGGGAGACAGGGTAGTACACGTCAAGGATTCGTCACTTGACACTCAGCCCAACAGGTGAGGAGCCGGGAACCGGCCCAGCACCTGTTGGACTGAGGTACACCGCCTGGGTAATACCTAGGAGGTCAACCCTCCCAGGCCTTGCCACGGGGCTTTCCGGTGGGGCAAGTTTATTACTTGCTGCCTGAGGCGCCCCGACCGGGGAATGCCGACGGGGTTAC
>NC_136518.1:74208504-74213504 GCF_053919585.1 Euprymna scolopes | reverse complement strand
TTATTTTGGTATCTTTAGTTAAAAACCCACCACCCAATATTTTTGCTGATGGAGATACCTTGTTTTCAAAAACTATATGAAAAAATTATTGTCCAAGACTCAATGTCTATCACAATAAAAACATCGTTTCCGAAACGATCGTACAATTTATTGATTTTGTTTGTTCTTCCTTATGAAATCGATTTTTAAATTTTAATATTAATTATAAATTACCAATCATCTTACGTAATATTAAAATAGCTGTAGGATATACATGCCTATCGAACTTATTATATATCTACATTACAACGAGCACTGTTTTCTTTTATTTTATTTTTATTATATTATTGAATGCACTAATACATTAAATTATACTCTGCTCTTTAGACTCTTGTTTGTGTGTGTGTGTGTGTTGTATTTGGGTTGAAATAATTATTTACAGTTATTATACATCTACATTACTATGACCACTGTTCTTTTAAAGTATTAATACATTAAAACAAACTTTGCTCTTTAGACTCCAGGTCTAATCTATCTATATAATTATAAAACTCAAATGACCTTGTAACGGGTGTTGTAACCCAACATCCGGTTTACGATTTCCGGTTGCGCATGCGCACATAAGCAAATAATCAACGCGACAATAAAATGTATTGTTTTACTGTGTATGTTTTCAGCGTCCTAATTGTTTTTTTGGGGGGGGGGCGGTTTAAAATATCCAAATAAACAATTGTTAATACTTCTGCATTTTTTTTTACATATCTATATTCTTTTTTCATTGTAATATACTTTTATATAAATGTTTCTGTTTTGTCACAAAAAATTATTTTCTTTACATCACAAGTGTCACTCTCATACATTAATTCCATAGCTAATATAACATATTGAACCAACGAGTTACGGGTAGTCTAGTTCTCTCTCTTTCTTTCTATCTGTCTGTCTGTCTGTCTGTCTATGTCTCTCTCTCTCTCTCTCACTCACTCTCTCTTGACAGAGTACAAAATAGACTTCGTGGTTTAGTGGGAGATGCCTCTTTCTCTTCCCTGCAACCTCTCTCCCACAGAAGAGACGTTGCGAGCCTGTATTTGTTTTATCGTTATTTCCATGGCAGGTGCTCGTCTGAGCTCCAATCCCTCGTCCCCCTCGCCAATCTTTCACGAGAAATACCCGTCTGGCTGAAACTACTGTCAATAATTTCCCCCACTCTTTATCTGTGCCTAAATCCAAACGTAGATTTCATGAGCAAAGCTTCTTTCTTAGAACTGCACGCCAGTGGAACTCTCTGCCACTTGCCTGTTTCCCGCTTGACTACAACTTGGACGTCTTCAAGCCCAACATAAACAAACTTCTGACAAACCGCTCCCTTAAGTAAGATACTCTATCAAAACCGCCAATACTAACGATTACTGCAATACTATCTCATTGATTACTGCACACGCAATAACCCTTATCCCTGAGTGGTCTTCGGGCCTTGATAAGTGGTGACCTCCATGTAATATATATATATATATAGAGAGAGAGAGAGAGAGAGAGAGAGAGAAAGGAAAAGAGGGGGGTTCTCTCTACCGTGCTAGAAAGCTACTAACGCCTGAAAGTATCCTGTACCTCTATAAGGCAACCATTCGCTCATTCATGGAGTATTTTTGTCATATTTGGGCTGGTACATCTGCCACTAGTCTCTCGCTCCTAGACAAGGTTCAAAAGAGAGTCGCTAATCTGATAGGTCCTGACCTGTCAGCTAAACTTCAGCCCCTGTCCCATCAACGAAATGTTGCATCTTTCTGCCTTTTTTACAAGTACTTTAACGGTGAATGCTCTGACGAACTGCAAACACTTATACCCCCTCGACGTAAATACCCCGACAAACCCGACAAGCAGCTAAATCCCACCCCTTCACAGTAGAGATACCTAGATGTAAGAGAATCTTCTACTCCAGTAGTTTCTTCCCCAGGACTGCTAGACTTTGGAATTCCCTGCCGGATTCCTGCTTCCTCAACTGTACTGATATGCAGAAGTTCAAGTGCAACGTGAACCGACATCTTGCTGTCCAACTCCCTACACAGTACCTCTGATGCCTATATCCTTGATAGTAGTCCCCTACAACAAAGTGGCAATGTGCCTTGTTTGGGGTTAAAATTTAATAAAAAAAAATTAGACATGGACTCTAAAGAGCAAAGTTTATTTTAATGTATTAATACTTGAAAAGAACAGTGACCATAGTAATGTAGATGTATAATAACTGTAAATAATTATTTTAACCCAAATACAGCAACATGCCCACATACGCACTGACGTACTTTAAAACAAATTTTCTAATAAAACTCAGTAATGACTATCCACCTTACTTACTACAAGAATGCTAGTTTATTTTGGTTTCTAAAACTTCTCCCCCCCTCTTTTTATGCTGATGAGGAGATTATATTCGAAAACTAAAGCATTATTGTCAATGCTTATTCTCAATTTTAATAAAATGAACATCGTGTCCGAAACGATCGTACACTCAATTTGATTTTGTTTGTTTTTCCTTTTGAAACTGATTCATAATTAACAATTATCGATCTTTTTACTCAATATATATATATATATATATATATATATATATATATATATATATATATATATATATATATTAGTGATGGGACGATGCCAAAATTTTTCCCGATTCCGATTCCGATTCCGATTCCGTTCAAAATTTCCGATTCCGATCCGATTCCCGATTCCGATTCTTGTAAAATTTATACATATTTAATTAGAGATTTTTTTTGTTTGTTTTTTCGTAAATTTTCAAATTATTACATAAACCCCTGGTTAATGTCCGCGTATATTTTATCTCAAATGTTTGCCTTGTAATTGATTAAAAATTGTAACACAACAAAACATTTATTTTGATTTTAAAACAAAGTTATATTGTACCAGTTCTTATTTACTGTATAACATGCTACTTACATGAATAGTGGAAAATATTCGAAGATTGGTAGGCAAAATAAGAAAACGATGTAAGAACAATATATTTAACAACGCCACTTAGCAAAGCCACATCTGATTGTTACGAACGAATTTCTAAATAATAATATTACTATTATGAAAACCATTTTTAACGTGAGATTGCGTGAGCTTTCTGTGCTTTCTCTCGCAGCTAAATCCCTATTCCAAAATGAAATATTACTTTTATAGATTACGTGTTAGAACATTTTTTTTAATTGGCGGAAAGAAAAGCGATCATTTAGAATTTAGAGTATAAGATCAGTTTCGAATATAAATTTAACGTAAAATGATCATCATTTCTGGCCATCCTAATTCTTTATGGATATTAACTAAAGTGTTTCCCACTAAATTAAGTTCGGTTTGCAACGTTGTAAAACCATGTGTAATCGCTTAAAAAGTAGACACCCTATCCCCAATAAGCGCACATAATTTAAAATTGGTAACACACTACAGCTCATGTTACTTGTGAAACTGACCGTCTATTTTAAATTCCTAATCGTTTTATATTAGTGTTTTGTCGATTTATCGGAATCGGGAATCGGATAAATCGGTAATTTTGGGGGTATCGGAATCGGTATTGGAATCGGAAAAATTTGTGCCTAATTTCCGATTCCCAAATCGATTCTTTTAATATTTTTAAAAAGTTAATTTTCAATTGTTTGTACCGATTATAAATATTTCTTTCTTTTAAACTATTAGTAAAACTAAAGAAGATCTAAACTTATTTTATATGCGTAAAATAAACAAAACAAAAATTGAAACTTTGCGAAAATTCGCTAGGTAACCTTTAGAAGAATGCAGTTTATTTTCAAAGTAGCGAAAGAATTGTCTAAAATTAAAGAAATATTTTGCCCAGAAAAATAATATCAAACATTATTGCTAATTAAATGAAAAGTAGAATATAAAAGTGTTGGGTTTTGTCGGTATGTTTGCTGCTCCCTCACTCGGCAATCGGTATTGACAAATATAACAAGCCGTGCATGCATGGTCCCCCTCTATGTGAGGAGGGGGGATCGAATAAAGTGATAAAAAAAGTGATACATAACTGATAAAAAAACAATTTTGAGTGAAAAAAAATTTTTCAAAAGTTTTCAGAAAAATGACTAAGTTCAACTTTTGCTCCACACCCAATATTAGCCCTAAAACCTCCAGGGCTTGTGACTCTGATTTTTCCCAGGGTCAGTGATACTTCCATCAGGTGCATATCAGGTATGCCCATGGTTTTGCCAAGTTTCAGAAAAATCTAATGAATGGATGAAAAGTTATTCTGAAAAATATGTCAATTTCGTCTATTTAGAGTCATTTTGAGGTATTTTTTTTACTTCTTTTGCCCCCATGGGGGAGCTGATTACTTGTAAAAATGGACAAACGGCTATGTTTCAGGCCTTAAGACATGTAAATTTGAGTTTAGCACCATAAAAAAACACTAAATAGAGATACATAATCACATTTTAGACAAATATGAAAAAAAGAGCCTAAAAAAGGGGTGGTTTTTAGCCCTAAAAGTTCCCGGGGGGCGCAAACCAGAGTTTTGCCAGGGTCAGCGATACTGAATTTACATTTGCAACAATTGCCTTCACATTTTGGACAAGTTTCAGTAAAATCTAATGGACGGGAAAAAAGTTATGGGGCCAAAAGTGTCATTTTTTGCCATTTTATGGCATTTTTGACCCCTTTTCAGCCCCTGGGGGAGCAACGAGAGTTTTCTTAAAAAAAAAAAATCGATGTTGTGCACATCTACGTATTGGAGTACAACTTGTGGCAAAATTTCAGAAAAAAGTAATGGACGGTTATCCGGGAATCATCCGGACGAACGGACGAACGAACGGACGAACGCCACTGAAAACTATAGTCCCTCTCCGATAAATCGGGGGGGGGGGGACCAACAAGGAATGGGCAAAATTGTGAAAAGGCTTGGCCTTTGATTTAATTTGAAATATGCTTCCAGTGTGATTTTCTTTGATTCTGCCGGTATTGTTTATGTTTATACTTAAGGATTGCTACGACGGCGCCAATGCCGTCTGAAGCCGAGGCCT
>NC_136518.1:74191004-74203504 GCF_053919585.1 Euprymna scolopes | reverse complement strand
TCTTGATGAACCATCCCCCTAAGTAATCCGATTTACATAATTCCCACTACTTATATTTACTACGCTATAATCACATTGACTAATGTATACTCATTAAGCCTTATCCTTGAGTGGCCTTCGGGCCTTGATAAGTGATGATTCCTGTGTAAAAAAACTACTTTAAAAGTACTTTAAAACTACCGATATTTACTGTTGTCACCCAAACTCTAGAGAACACCATTATTATGAGTGAGTAACCACCGATAATGACCTGTTATAAAACTCTTAGTGAGTACAATTATCTCAATACAGTAGAACCCCGTGATACGGTGGCCCCAAGATACGATTTTTCAGGTTACAATGTGGAATACGATGTTTCCCCGGTCCCTGGTTACGTTATTTCCCCCGCCTTACGGTGTTATTTATAATGTTATTTGATTATATACATGTGTACTGTATTCTGTTACTAATTTTTAATGCCGTGTCCCGGGGTTCTACTGAATTAATTTACTTGTCCGTACGTCAAGTGTCACAAAAAACCATCATCATCGCAAACATTAATTAATGAGAAACGAATTATCTCCTTTATGATCGCTCTTTATCAGTTAAAAGTCATGAAAACTATTTTCTCTCGAAAAATTTTCAAAAAAACAAACACACCTGGTAGTCTGTTTACGATTTCAAATTGGCTATTTTATTTTATAATTGCAAAAAGTCCTGTTGAGAGGAGACTGTAAGTTTTTTATCATATTTTTTTTAAATGAAAAAAGATTTTTGTTCCTTTACAAATCAATGTGTTGTGTGTTGAATTTTTATTGAAAAACTTGTAAATTTTTAAAATCAATTTTTTTTAGCTTTAAAAAAGAATTTGCTAAAAAATTATTTTGAAATTTGTTTTATTTTATTTTTTTACTCATTTTATTTATGATATGTTTGGAAATTTTTCAACAACCATGGAATTTCCACAGTTTCTGCTAATTATTATTATTATTATTATTATTATTATTATTATTATTATTATTATTATTATTATTATTATATCACTCACTAGGAGTTCTCACACCGGTAATTACCAGAGATTACTCACTGACAAAGACCGGTGGTGTTCCCTGGAGTCTGGATGACAACAAGTCTTCCCAGATTTCCAGTAATCCGTTGATTTCTCGCTGACAATGACAATTGGTCTTCACTGGAATTTGGGTGGCAATAACCTCTCTAACGTCTCAGTCCCATCCCTACAATTCAGTGGAGGTCTGCTAAGTGCTTTCACTCTTCCATTCTCTTTAACCCTTCGACTATTTGGTGTAATGCCAGCGTCGGCTGACACTATAAATATTTTTGGGGGTGGGGGGGGTGAGAGCGAAGAGTTGAATATGGATGGGGGAAGGTAAAGGAGATGGGAAGAGGAGAGAGATAGGCTGGGAGGAATATGGAAAGGGGAGGGACATGGTTAGGGTATTATTATTATTATTATTATTATTATTATTATTATTATTATTATTATTATTATTGTTGTTGTTACTATGCTTAGTAGCAGCAATAATAATAATAATAATAATAATAATAATAATAATAATAATACAAGGAACAATGACAAAAGAACTACCTCTAACAACTACAGACCAATAACCTGATTACCAATAATATGGAGAATCCTAGTGACACAACTGAGCGAACAGATTTACCATTCCCTTACCAAACGTTGCCTACTGCTCGAGAAACAAAAAGGATGCACGAAAGGATATAAAGGAGCACACGACGAATAGGTCAAAAGATCCTGAAGGGGATAGGAAGCAAGAAAAGGAACATTGCCATGGCATGGATTGACTACAAAAAAGCCTACGACAGAATTCCCACAAATCTGGATAATTGAATGCTTAACAATGTACAAGGTATCTGACAAGATTATCAAAGAAGGCTGGAGAACAACACTTGACTGAAATAAGAATATAGACAAATTCCTGATAAACCGCCCCCTTAAGTAAGACACTTTATCAAATCTACATTACTAACGATTACTACGATATTATCCCATTGATTACTGTACTGAATAAAGCAACTGTAGGTTTAGGTCTTTTATTCCCTAGCCAATATCTAGCATGGTTATAAACCTAAATAAATAATTAAAAAAACGAATAAGAACATTTGATAAATGATTTTAATATCTAATCTTGGCTAAAAATTTCAAGAAAAGTTTAGAAAGTTGACATAGACAGGTACTTCATCATCATCATCATCATCATCATCATCATCATCATCATCATCATCATCATCACCGCTACCGCCGCCGCCGCCGCCGCCGCCGCCGCCACCACCACCATCATCATCATCATCATCATCATCATCATCATCATCACCGCTACCGCCGCCGCCGCCGCCGCCGCCGCCGCCACCACCACCACCACCACCACCACCATCATCATCATCATCATCATCATCATCATCATCATCATCATCATCATCATCACCACTACCGCCGCCGCCGCCGCCGCCGCCGCCAACGCCGCCACCACCACCACCACCACCACCACCACCACCATCATCATCATCATCATCATCATCATCATCATCATCATCCATAAAAGCAGCAGCGATAGTAGCAGCATCAATAGCAACAGCAGCAATCCACATCGTTTTAACGCATGTTTTACATACATGACTACCAAAAGACTAACCTACTTCTGACCTGGTCTTTATTTACCCCACTTTCTTATTAAGTCAAATTTTCATAACTTCCTCTTATGCTTTCTTTGCTCACCTTCTTTCTCCTAATATCTGAACCTGCTACCTCAAATGTTCTACATTTATTAACTCAATGTGGCCATATCATCGAAGTCTCCTATTCTGCACACATCTCCCTATACTGTTCAGATTTAATCTTCTCATGAAGTCATCAAATCTAAGCATGTGTTAAGACACGTATCACATATCTATCATATAATTATCATTTCTCTCCACACAATGCATATCCGTAATCCTCACTTCATATAGATTTTCAACATAAGCGTGACATAGCATTGAAGATGAAATTGTAAAATGACATATGCGTGAGGCCATGTGCGCCCCTCTACCCGACAATCGCCGACCCAACGCTATTTGCCGAGTGTTCAAACACTGGTTTACAATTATACAATTAATAAAAGCATACAAACTTATAAGAGAAAACACAACTCGATACATCGTATAAAAATCATTAGTACTCTGCGTGTGTGTCGCAGAAATTACCCTGTAATGTTAGCGTTCACGGGTTATGTACATTGGTTTCCGCATTTGAAGATTTTCGATAAGAGTTCAGTTCTTTTCATCATTGCCGTTCGTTTTATAGTCTCAGTCTCCCTTTTTATTCCAATTTCTCTTTGTTTTTAAGAATATTTTCGAGACTGCTTCTTCAATGATTAGTATTTTATTCATTTCATTATGTTCTGTATTTCTCTCCGTAATTGGATAAGCATTTACTTTATCATCTTAGTAAAGTTCTAGTGTAGAAACTAAGGCCCAGTTGAGATAATCTGTCTGTCGATGCTATCACTGTTGTTTAATTGTTGTTCAATAACTGTACTGACATGCAGAAGGTCAAGTGTAACGTGAACCGACATCTTGCTGTCCAACTCCCCACATAGTACCCCTGTAGCTTATGTCCCTGATAGTAGCCCCCTATAGCAAAGTGGCAATATGCCTTGTTTGGGGTGAAATTGCAATAGAAAAAATTGATGTCAGTTCATCTTATATCTGCTAAAATCCTCTCGAGCAGCAAAGCGTCGACAAGTTTCCTCAACCGAAAAGTGTTCATGATGTAACTTTGATTTCTAAATTTATTTAAAGATCGGAAATCCTATGTTCCATCATTTACCCAAGCGTGATCGATAAGCGGAAAATGACTTGTTCTCTCTGCCACTCGTAGCTGACCATTTGGAAACCACCCATCGACCGCGGAGCGTCTTCTTGTCTCAAGAGTTCTAAAACACTGCGTCTCCTTCATCGTCTTTTTTCTAATCTTACTATACTTTTCCTCTGCTAATCAATTATGGTGTGTAACAAAAATTGCTCGAGCATCCCCGTCGGCATTTCCTGGCATGAGAGCTTTAGACAATAAGCAACGCACATACCCAACCAGAAGCCGGATGGCAAAGCCTGGGAGGGTGGACCTGCTAGGTGATACTCAAGCGACGTATCTCAGTCCGACAGATACTGAGCGAGTTCCTGGGCCCGCACCTGTCGAGCTGATTGTCAAGAAGGGATACTTGCCTGGTACTTTCAATCCAGTTTCCAAGCAGCCGAAGCAGCAAGGAGGCCCAGCCTCCATAAATGGAGGGTATATTCATAGTATCACACAAGACAGACCAGCGAACACGCTGTTTCAAATGGAAGCATGACACACCAGCCGACTGACGCATCATCCCATACAGATACGAGGTTGCATCTAAGATAAATAAAAAGAAGACTTGAATGAAATAAATAATGGTTTATCAACCTCTCATCTCTGTAACTTGTAAATGGTTTAACGGTTTAAACAATTTATTACCCTCACGCATTTTTTTGTTTGCTGTCAGACTTCAACCATAACAAACAAACAAATAAAGAGATAAAATAATTGAACTAATAAATACGGAAAGAAAAGAAAGGAGAAAGATGAATCGTAAAATAAAAATTAAAAATACAAAAATGTAAAAATTTGGAAAATCTTTCGTCTTTTTCTACTTTTGCTTCCAAACTGAATAAAAAAAAAATGGCGGATTCGAAATGGTAATAAAAATCTCGATAGTTCATTCGACATTTTTGAAGTTTCATTTTTATGTTTTAATACTACTTTTCTTTTTTAAATAATGATTTAAAGCTCAAAATCGCACCGTCAAAAACCATGCGCATTTATCATGCTTGCTTAGCGCATTTCATTTCCAGCGTTTAACAGTTTTTATTTGTCTGGTAAGTAGAAAACTGGGATAGAGGGCAGAACAAGTACAAAACTTCAATAAATCTATTAAGCTAGATTGGTTTCAGTAAATAGTGCAAAAATAATCGAGGTCGACATAATTTTTCGTTTTCGAAAAGTCCACACACACAAACATATCTATCTATCTATCTATCTATCTATCTATCTATCTATCTATCTATCTATCTATCTATCTGGTGGAACATTAAATTTGTCGGCCTAAAGAAAACAGCACTACAGCTTTATTTTAAAACTTTTATTGAAATAATCAATTCAGGTAACTTAATGATGTAGCAGAACTGACATATGAGAGTATCCTGGTACCTCTATAAGGCCACCATTCACTCATATATGGAGTATCGTTGTCACATATATGGAGTATCGTGGTGCATCTGCTACTAGTGTCTCGCTTCTGGACAGGTTTCAAAAAGGAGTCGCCAACCTGATAGGTCGTGAACTGTCATCCAAGCTTCAGCCTCTGTCCTATCGACGAAATGTTGCGTCCCTCTGCCTGTTCTACAAGTATTTTAATGGTGGATGCTCTGACGAACTGCAATCACTTGTGCCCCCTCGACGTAACTACACCCGACAAAACCGACAATCAGCAAAAGTGCCACCCCTACACAGTAGAGATCCCTAGATGTAAGAAGGTCTTCTAGTCTAATAGCTTCTTCCCAGAATTGCTAGACTCTGGAACTTCTGTTTGTATTGACTGTATTCTTTATTCCTTTGTCTATGATTGTCGGGTCAATTTATGGACGTATTTCATCATTGTTCCCTTTGCTTTTCATAAATTGGTGCATTCCGGAATCGTCCGATTCCAAAAACTTAACCCCCCGATACCAAAGAGAACAGTTGGAAATAAGTCATACACGCTTCACCACGACTATGCGATTCCTACAATTACCTACCTAGAAAACGGAACGATTAAACCTGGCATAGCGATATGAGACAAGAAGGAGAAAGAAGCAACCTTAGTAGAAGTTAGTGTCCCCAATCATGCTGGGTTTAGAAGGAAAAAATAACGAAATGCCAAGGTCTTATATACGACATGAATGAAATTGGAACCCCAGGAAGATCTCCATTATTCCGATAATTATATGAGCAACCGGACTTATGAAAAATACTTTTTTTAAAAAATGTCCAAAACTCCCTGGCTTATATGTGAAACTAATTCAAAAGAGATTCAAACAATTGTGCTGAAAGAGACAGTTAGAATCTTATAAAGCTCTCTCGGTTGGAAAGTATGAGATAGTGGGTGAATATCTAGAATGGAGGCCCCATCCCCAGCCAATTTAAAAAAAAATGTTAATTTATTGATTTTTAATTTTTTAATTAACATTGAATGGGTTTTGAAGTTATTAAACAGTTGCGTCATTAAATGTCTTGTAGTACAGAAGGCCACCTATATAAATTTAACCGTGTAAATGTTAGTGTTGGGTCGATTCTCGGAATCGGAAAAATCGGTGCTTTTAAGGGTATCGGAATCGGAAGGATATGTAATTTTCGATGTCATAAACGAGTTTCTTTCTGTTTTGCTCTCATTTGATTTTGTTTAAAACTTGATTTTTTTGTTGTTGGAACTAATGCTGAAATAATAAATATTTATTGATTTTCAACTAAAACCCATACACGTTTCACAAGTGTATTTTTACGTTTGTGAAAATATATGTACATGCTGATAGGGTTTTAGGGGAATCCGAAAAAAAAACAAACAAAAAAAAACAAACTCTGTAGCTAGATATTTAGAGACTAGAAGGACCCTTGTAAATTTCACGAAAGAGAAATATATTTGATCAACAAATGTTTTCATAAAGCTGATAATTTTCTGAATAGCGCAAAACCTTTTTCGTTTGGAACAGAAAAACCAATGAAATTTTTTTTAAGGTCAAACTGCTTCAAAAAGAGGCAAAATTCGTAAAATTTGGCGTTAAATGGACGGATATGTCAATCGTGTGAGTGACCTCCATTTGATGCAGTTTTGTTTCAAATTACTTAATTACCGAAAGCGTAACGTGCGGACTAACTAAGGAACGGAGAAGCAAAATATTATATGGATTTGAAAAGAATCGGAATCGGTAATTGTATCGGAATTGCTAAAAATATTGGAATAATCCAACCCCTAGTAAATATTGAGATTCATTGAAAGAAATTACCCGATGGACTTACTGAACGACACTGCCACACACACACACACACACACACGCACGCACGCACGCACACACACACACACACACACACACACACACACACACACACACACACACACACACACACGGTCGAATAAATAAAAATGTAAGGTAAGAATAAATGGTTGTAAGTAAATAGTCTGAAAAGATGAATTCGCTGTCTTGCCGAAGAAAGGAAACAAAGGTCTAAAAAGTTAAGGTGGTATATTTTTTAACAATGGGAAACACGCACATAAAGCACTTAAGAAAGTTAACTTTTTAAAATGGATTTCAAGGAGACACGTTATTGCTCAGTGGCTGTCATTCACTGATAAGCAACAACACCGATACGTCTTTAGTTTAAGGTGGAAATAGAAAGATAAAAAAAAATACCAATAAGAAAACATATGAAACCGTGAAATGTATATATATATATATATATATATATATATATATATATATATATATATATATAAATCCAAAAATTTATTAGTAATGTATAAAATGTATTTATAAAAAAAGAAAAAAAAAGAAAAAAATGTATATATGTATAAATATTTTTAACCTTTATATATATTTAATTTTCAATAAATAAGAATGTAAATATACAAAATACTAATCATAGTGGGGTGATAAGTAGTTAAATGGATTAATCCTAATCTTATAATGGTAAATTAAAAAAAATATATATCTATTTTGAATTTGGAAACAGATGAATCTCACAGGTAAGAAATTCATTTTTATAACATGAATAGGTTAGATAAAGTAATTAAGAATACGAAACTAGATCTAATATTTGTAAAATGTCTTCTTCATAAGATTAAGGGAGGTGGTGTTTGCTCCACACATTGCTGGGGAGCCATAGATGTAATATACTATTTTGTATTTAAATCCCCGAAACAGTGTTTCAGGTAAACAACTGATGATCCCTTAAAAATAAATTATTACTGGTACTATAGTGAATTCGAGAGAACAAGTTGATGCAGTGATTGCTGACTAAATAGTTTTCTAACGAATGATAAAAATAATTTTTTTTGTATAGTTTTAAAGGTTAAAAACTTCCAAGACTATATATATATATATATATATATATATATATATATATATATATATATATATATATATATATATATATATATATATATATAGTTGTGTGTGTGTGTGTGTGCGTGTGTGTGTGTATAATATTACACAGTCGTGCACTGAACATGCTAATGTTTCAGACAATTGGTCGGTAAGGACCAAAAGTCTTCGCCAGGAAACGTAATAAAGTTTGTGTTCTACTGAAAGCGCCTGGTTCTCAAATGGGAGAATTGAGGAGATATATTTATTTAAATAAAAATAAAACGTGGGGGATTAAGTTACCTTTTTAGATTTCAAATATAGAAAATGGAAGGAGGGAAAGGAAGCAAAGACTTAACAGAATAAAAAAAAAAATAAAAATGAGAAATGAAATAAAAATAAAAAATAAATAATAAAAATAAAAATAAAAAGAAAGAACAGAAAAACGGAAGAAGAAAAAAGAGTTAGCGTGATTACTTTGTCATAAGAAATGGTTGGGGAGTGAACACGTTTGAAATCATCTGTGAAGAAGCGGCTGGGAGGAAGAGTGTCAAAGCAGGAATTCTGTCTGTCGTCGTATAGGAAATATCAAGGAGAGAGTCAGGCTCAAGGGGGTGGATAAAAGCAAATGCGTGCATAGAGCTTACATCCAGACACAGACAGACACAGACACAGACACAGACACACACACACACACACACACACACACACACACACACACACACATATATATATATATATATATATATATATATATATATATATATATATATATATATATACGTGTTAGTACCTAAGCCGAGTGTACACACGTGTGCGTATATATATTATATGTATTATATAGTTCATAGTAGTGCAAAATGAAAAGATAAAGAAAAAATAAAGATCAAATAAAGATAAAATAAAGATAAAATAAAGATAAAATAAAGATAAAGATCGCACAAAGTTACGAAAGAAAATCAAAGTAGCTAAGAAAGTAGGATTTATAGTGTCTGCAGTTAATAGCGCCTTCATTTTCTTTTATAAAGGAGCTTATCTTTTTCTTTGAATATGGAAATAAATAGTTTTTCACTCAAGCATAGGTGAGTTCAGAGATTTGTATGTGCTTGTTTTCCGAAGGCTATCCCATTTAACAACTGGTGTTAGTATCAACTGTTTTAAATTCCCATAGTATGTGGCGAGTGATGTTCTGTTCTTGTATTTTGGATTATTAAAAGCACATTTAAGACTGGAGAACCTTTCTTTGAATGGATTACCAGCCATGCCAATATAGTATTTACTTACATTCGGGTTTTCCTCAGTAGTGATGGTTGCTTTGTATACTACAGATTTTACTAAGCAATTTCGTTTAAGTGGGCATTCAGGATTGTTTAAACGATTACAGTATTTTTGAGTTCAGATATATTTTGCTCTTGCTGTTTAATATTTTACTATTGTGTTTTTTGATAATTTTCCCACGATTATCGCTACAACTATAACTTAGTTTGAGAGTGTTTTTGTTAAAAATCTTTTTTTTTATTCTGTTAAGTGTTGACGTCCTTTTCTCCCTTCCGTTTACTCTGGAGTTTTAAAATGTCACTTACCCTTCCACACCCCTCCGTTTGAAATTTAATATTTTATTTTTTATTAAAATAAATATATCCCGTCAATTTTCCCATTTGTGAACCAGGCGCTTTCAGTGGCACACAAACTTTATTACGTTGCCTGACAAGGACTTTAATTGTCGGAAACATTAGCATGTTCAGTGTAGCGACTATGTAATATTTGTCTATATAAATAAAAATATTATATTTTGCCCTTCTTATTGAGCACTCATAATAATCTCTTTTTAATTCACGAGTTTTCCCTCTTGAATACCTTTAATTTGGAATATATATATATTTATATATATATATATATATATATATATATATATATATATATATATATATATATATATATATTGAGATACAGTACTGTTTCGCTGCATCACAGCTCATTTCTGAGGCTAGACAGGCAACTACCTCAAACCAGGATCGAAATTCGACCGCCCAAAACGACAGTCAACGCTTCTGACCATTACGCTATGCAGGTTGTGAATTAAGGATATGTTGACATTGTCCAAATAACTAAGCTCGATTTGGTTACACAGAGTATTGCTTAATACATTAATGGGAGTTTGTCTATTACTTCTCAATATGCTCAACCGAAGATAGGGAGCATTGTAGTCATCCACATACAGTACAGTTTCGCTGTATCGCAGCTCATAAGTGCGACTAAACAGGCAACTACCTTAAGCTAGGATCGGAACTCGACCGCCCAAACGACAGTTTTTCTTTTAATAGTATTAGTACATTTACTAATGCATTAAAATAAACTCTACTCTTTTAACTCTAGGTTTAATTCCCCCCTCCAAATATAGTTATCCACAGACAGTGTGTTATGCTGTATTACAACTCTTCAGAGTGGGTAGATTGGCCCTCTAGGAATCGGTGCCCGTAAGCGATATCATCAAATTTCTATTTACATAAACATTTGCTCGTCGCGTTTACAGTGCTTGATTTATTTGTTTATTTACAAAAAAACACTAAACTAGCAGCAGATGGCACACACACACACACACACACACACACACACACACACACACACACACACACACACACACACACACACACACACACATATATATATATAATAATAATAATAATAATGATAATAATAATAATAACAACAACAATAATAATAATAATAATAATAATAATTCGTATATGACTGAGCGATAGATTGAACGGGGGGGGGGGAAACTAGCGAGGAAACAATGGTTATTTCTTTGATCGATGTGATGCTGTAATTCTCGAATTGTTGATAAAAATTCCATTCCGGCTAGAATAGAATTATTATATTTATATAGTTATATAAAAAAGGTTTAAAAAAAAAAATCTTTCTTCGATTTTTCCTATGTAAAATAAACGAGTAAAATCGGCATGAAATTTCACTAGTTTTTCTTAAATTGAAACCAGACGGCGACGTCATGCTCTAACTCTTTAGATGTCCTCATAAAATATCTATTTATTTACATAATAAATTATAGTCAACAAGATTATAGACGATATACGTAGTGGATTAATTGGTACAAACGTCGAATCCAATAAGCGAACATGTGGTCGTCAAATTTATATAAATGCCAGCATCGTCTAGTGTTGTATCGTGTCGGCGCAAACGTTTTTCGTCGGTCTACAGAAGTTGCATTTTCAACCATTATAATTCATTTAATGCATATTCTTGTTACTTAAACAGATCGCCATGATTAATTTATTACTTTTTTTTCGTTCATATTAAACTATCATTCATAATTTACTGCAATATTCTCACAGCCTTCTATAGTCAACCGAAAGGGAGTCATATTTTAACGCTAACGTCAATATGTTAACATGTAGACACAGCACGTTGTAGACTCCATCGCAAGGAACATAAGAAAGAAAAGGGAGAGAAATCCAACTCACTGTTTAAGATTTTAACACATTACCTTTATTTCTCATTCTCCAGTCACGCGTGACTTCTCATCTCGGCTGTAACGCCATCCACGGGTCTCTTCCGTCATCCCCGGTCTGCACACACGTTCTTCTTTTTATGACCGTTTCCCTTGCCATGACGTCACCTCGCACACGGCCCTATCATTTGCATACAGCTGGCCTACGTGCGCTCGCGCTATGTTACAAGTGAGGAGTAAAAAATGCTGACTCATTACCTCTATTGATACAGAACCCGTGGAACATAAGAAAGGAAGAGGAACAGAATTCGCTGTTTCAGGTTTTAACAAAATACCTTTTATTCCCAATCTACGGCCACGCATGACTTCTCATCTCAGCTGTAACGCCACCCACGTTATCCTCGGTCTGCGCACATGTTCTTAATAATCTTTCTTTTTCTTTGCTGTGACGTCATCTCGAACACGGCTCGGTCATTTGCATGCAGCTGTCATACGCACGTCCGCATCTGCCCTCTGTTACAATATTCCATCATGGTATCGTCGTCTTCACACAGCCAACCGACCAAATATCTTCTAGGATAATTTGGTCGGGAAATCTTGACACATCCTTTATATTCTCTTGATCTAGCTCCTTCAGATTAACATTTATTTCGGGGATAACAAAACTATTTAGATGATCTTAGATTAACGTCACGCGAAGAGATTGAACACCAATTAGATTCATATTAACATCAAATCCTAAAAAAATATTGCAGCGAGGCATTCATAGCTCGTCGACAGACAGAATTAAATTATAGATAACAAAGATCTTCACTGTTATGATTAAATAGTTTTTCATTTTTAAATTTTAAATCAGCAAAAACGTTTGTATCGACCTAATATAAAGGAGGGC
>NC_136518.1:74121004-74186004 GCF_053919585.1 Euprymna scolopes | reverse complement strand
ATAAATAAATAAATAAATATAAAAATCACTCATCTCAAATGATTCAAATAATAAAAATAATATACCATTTGGTACGGACCCGACAAGAGAACAGATAAGAACGAAAAAAAAATATAACCTTGGATTTATAAGACCAAAAAATCAAACCTGGATTGCTCTAGGTGAGCATTGTCTAAAGACAGCGGTTTCAATCCTACCCAAAGTTGGTTAGAGGATTAGTTGGCAAACAACGTGGTGAGACGAAAACACCTCTAGAAGGCAGTAATTAGTTCAGAGACTCAGCATTCCCATCCGGTCGCGGTTAAACACCTGAGGAAGGCCAGAGGAATAGTTGTCCGAAACACGGCGAAACAACAACTATAAAGATGAGGATAACAGTCCGCAAATAAATAAATAAATAAATTTCTCATCTAAAAGGATTCCAATAATCAAACAGAAATATCAATGCTGCTAAGGGGTCACGTTGTTGTTTATGAAAACTCTAAGCTGCCAAGGAAGGAGATAAAATAGTAAGAAAGCGATAATAAATCTGAAACGAGTGTACACATGAATAAAAGTGCTACATGTTGATATCATTATATCCAAAATATTATTAATGTCTTATCATGAAAATCTGTACTGATAAGGAGGTTACATCGGCCGAAACCTTGTGAGAATAACAATCAAGATGTGAACAATAGTCCGAAACATCCAAATAATACCAATTATAGATACTTAAAATTCAGATACATTATGTAGTATACTAGTCGGTAATATTGATGAGGTTATTAATTATTCTGGATTTTGTTGGTCAGATTACGCTTTTTTTTCATAGCATGTTGTGTCTGGAGAGGGGGGCAGTCTCTTTTTGAAAAATTGCTTTGATATATTGTCATTGGCGATATTTTTTCTTGGCAGACATAATTCTTATCTTTTCCCCTCAACTTAATATTTGAAGTATTTGTTTGTGTTTTCTATTATTCTGAACTTTTATGCATCAAAAGGTTTTGCGTCAAAGTCTGTTACTCTTGTACTCTGTTGGAAGATGGCAGACAAGTGCCCGGAGGAACAAATAAAACGAATAATAATAATAATAATAATAATAATAATAATAATAATAATAATAATAATCATGATGATAATGATGATGATGATGATGAAAGATCTCAGGAAAAATGTTTGATGAAAAACAAAAAGAAATAGAAATCACAAAATGCAAAATAATGAAACTGTAACAAAAAAATGTCGAAAACAAAAAAAGAAAGGACAAGGAAAAAGAAGATAAAAGAAATAGAATAAAAAAGAGAACGAGACACGGAAGAATGATAAAAAGAAGAAGAAGAAGAAGAAGAAGAAGAAGAAGAAGAAGAAAGGGAATATGAAGAAGACAACGTAAAAGAAGATGAAAAAAAAAGACGAAACAAAAGAAGGAAAACAAGAAGGAAAGGAAAAAGAAGACGGAAATAATGAAAAAAAAAAAGAAAAAAGAAAAAAATGCAACAAAAGGAAAAAAAGAACAAGAAAATGAAATATTAACAAATTAATAAACGTATGGAAGTTAGTATGTGAATATAATAACGAAAAGTACACGTTTATTTTTTACGATATCGTATGTAACTGAAATAATAAAAAAATATTCGGTTCAAGCAATAGAAAATCATCGTGTTTGGTTTCTTGTAGAAATATAACTAAATATTACAGAGGGGTTTACTCAATATAGTGAAAAGAGACGAGAAAAATACCTCTAACTAAAACGTAGGTGACATGTTCAGTTAATTATAAATTACGATTAATTAAAACTATTAAAACAGAAATTTTTTCAAACATAAGTGAATCTCAAAGTATTAAGATATGTTCTAGCATAAGATATATAAGATATATTCTAGCATAAGATATATAAGATATATTCTAGCATAAGATATATGAGATATATTCTAGCATAAGATATATAAGATATATTCTAGCATAAGATATATAAGATATATTCTAGCATAAGATATATAAGATATATTCTAGCATAAGATATATAAGATATATTCTAGCATAAGATATATAAGATATATTCTAGCATAAGATATATAAGATATATTCTACGTGTTCTCAAAGTATGTAGGAATGATTACTATTTTAATTTATTCAAGAGTTAACAAGCATTTAAAAAGTTTTGATCATTTTTCAAATTTCATTTCATTTGCGTCCATGTATCTTACATTGCTGTATATTGTATGTGTGTGACAATTTTACTAATGTTTCACGGCTTATCAAGGTCCAGGACTACTCGAGGACAATAGTTAAAGAGATCGTTCGTAGGACGATAATCACTGCCACCGGATTTAAAGGCTACAATTTGTTTGTCTCCAGAATGTAATCAGGTATGACGCGGGGGGGTCGGCATGTCATTGCAATCTCACGAGACATCAGGGTTCGAGACTGCTACGCTATTTTCTTACAGATGTAAATGGGCAGAAGATTACGTTGGGTAACAAGTTTGTACTTTTTGAATGTTGTCTAGATTTAAGGTATGAAATACATCCGTTGCTCTCCATTAGGCCAGGTTTTTGTGCTAAGTTGATTTGAAAAAAAAAAAATCAGATTTTGTGACAAAATCGATTACATTTTTGTGTCATTACTAGGGCTATGACAACAGAAAATTCTTATCATTGTTTTAACTCTCGAGTATATATCCGACACAGTTAGACACAGTTAATCAACCGAGAACCACATCACTCTATATAAAAGCATATCTCAACGGATACATAGTCGAGGGTCAAAACAATGGAAAGAATATGCAGTTGTCATAGCCCCAGTCATTAGCAACTGATTTTTTTGTCAACATATATTATCCTAAATATGTTTTTAGAGAAAAATTTTTTTTGCGAACAACTTATATTGATTACCTGATAGAAAGATCGATTACTGTAAACTGAATGGTGGGCATTGATAAAAGTAAGTACACTAAATTGTATCTTGTTTCAGCATTTTTCAAATTCCGTTTCTCTGAACTCCTGAAATGCTCAGCGGCAGGGAGGTCTCTCATCAGGTTCCAACAGTAGTCAGCCAGTATAACTGCGTCTCAGCGACCCTGATACCTGACCTTCATCTTTTTATGTCCTGATGGAATCTTTCCCTTTGTTCGTCAGTCATTGAACCCAACTTCTCAGGAAACTGGTCTTTATGGGAAAATAGATCAAACATCTTGACAAGTTCTGCGTAGTTTCAACCCTTATTGTTGCCATGAAAGTTCTTCACTACCAGAACAAATGCCTTCCACGATTCCAGTTTCACTTCGTTCATTGACTTTTCCAACTCTGGATCTCTGATGAGCTGCCAGATCTGATGACTTTTAAAGATGCCAGCTTTCAACTTCTTCATGGTCAATCATGGAAAAGCTTGGCACAAGTAAGTGAGGCAATCACCATCCTTGTTCAGAGCCTTGGTGAACTGCTTGATTAAACCAAACTTGAGTTGCAGTGGTGGGAAGTGTCTCTGTCCACTAGAAGGTCGTTGATGACGTCTCTTCATTCAGAACTATCGAACTTTTATACATTTTGTCATTAAAATAATCATTTCCAATCCAAACATGGCATTTTACCCCTGCCAACTTCTGAAAATGCGTACATGTGAACAAAAACGTCTAAAAAAAACGACGTGGCAAGAGCTCAAAGACTTTATTTTAGATTATTGATCAAGACAAATGTGATTTTTGGATTTATCGCATCAAATTCGTTCAGCTGAAAACAAAAACGCAGACATCAAAGTTATAATTAACCAGTAAAGAGGAAGTGATTATGCCAAGAGGATGACCCAACACGTATTTGTTTACATTAGACATGACGAGGAATTTTTCTATTGCTGGTTGTAAAGCGGACTCGTGGTATCTCTTTCCACAAATTGTATATTCTAGGAAAGAAACTTTGTGGAGTTTCGTTTGGTTTTTATTGAAGAGTGAACGAAAAAAGGCAATTTTTTTTTTGCTGTGGTTGTAACTAGTCAAGTTCCTGCTGCAAATGTTTTATAGGGGTATTCGAACTCAGTCGAACACCTGCCGATATCTGTTCTACGTGAAAGAGCTGCAGGGAAGAGAAGAGATCACCTCTCACTGGATTTCGAAGTCGATTTTTACTCTCCTTGGATATCACACCAATGATCCATCTTAGAACGTGTTTAGCTTTTATAGAAATGGGAAATTAATACTTGCATCAGAAACAAGCGTCGATTAACTCACATTTAATATAATAATAGATGGCAATAATCACATTTACACACCGGTTCTCGGTAGATCATCAAAGTTAAGCAATATTGAGCCTGGCCCGTATCAGATGCGTGACCATTTGGAAATATTCGGCGCTGTATGTAAGAAGATATCAACACTTTCGCCAGCTATTTTGACATTGTCCTGCTGGTGGATCAGACTGGTTGGAACGAGAGAGCGAGGTTGGCTCTGTGAAAACCAACTTCATTTTAAGCAACTAAAAGTTATCTTTTTTTACTTCTTTATTATCATCACTATCTCGACTTATTATTTTACCATCTAATTTACGCGTGTTTATGGTATGTACAGGCACTGGTATGCAATTTAGATGCTAACGCTCAAGAAAACACTTATTAGTTTTCTAAACTGATCACAGAAACATTTCAGACATATAAGAGCGATTAAATCAACAAAAAAGCAAGAGAAATACACAGATGACTATGACAGAGACGAACGACTTGTTCAGTTAATTATAAATTATGACTTAGAATTAAACGGGTCATTAAAAATATCTCAATCCCAGAACTAAGGTATATTTATTTTATATCTTGTGTTTATAAAGTATATACAAACAAACACTAATAAACTGTCATTTAGTATGTATAAAACAGAAAATGGCAATTTACTTTATGTGTATATATTCCCTTCCATCTTTTATTCTTCTATCTATCTATCTTCTTCTATTCTATCTTCTTCTTCTATCTATATAAATATTTTTCCCTCCAACTTTGACTTTAATAGGATTAAAAATCCTGACATTACAGGCAAATGCAATGCGTACAAACTGTAGCACATTATCTGAGGTGTGCTATACGCCTATTACCTCTACAGTTCATCGACAATGGTACATTCCTATATTTTTTTCCGGTGAGAGTCTACTGCCAAAATCGCTTAGATTCAATGGAAGTTGCAACATCTTTTCTCTCTATTAGATTCCTCCTTTCCCCTCTCCCCATTTACACCGCAGCGGATGCGTCCACAAGGAACACTACGAGGAAACACACCGGTTTGGAATCGTACAAGGTTACTTATGCCGTTTTTTTTTTTTTATATCTTTTTTCCCTGATCTATGATTTCTGTTTTTTTCCATAATAAAATAGAAAAAAAAAAAAAAAAAAAAAAACGCGAAACCGTAAAGTAAAATAGATTGGTTCGAGGTGCTATATAGAGCGGACTCCAAAAACCATTTAAAGATTTTGGAGGCCGTCTCTATCGCGGTGCGTCAACCTTCTTCGTGCCGGCAAAAAGAAACATCAAACGCATTGTTTCTCTTTGGGGAACTTTGAATTTTTTTTTTCTTCCGCTTTTTTTTTCTCCTTCGTTGTGCCAACATTTTTAATCGTTTTTAAACGTAAATAAATTTAATTAATGTCCCCGTACGTAGGCACATTAAATAAGTTCCCCAATAGAACTCTTTATTTTCGTTACAATATTATTTAGATTGCTATCGATTTACTCCTGACGAGATGATAGCCGAAAGAGCTCTCGAAAAACTTCCGCCTAGTATTTTATTTAATATATATATATATATATATATATATATATATATATATATATATATATATATATATATATATATATATATTCCTTTAATCTTCTCCCCAAAAAAGGGAGAAAAAGGGGGAACAGGATAGGAAAGAAAGAGAAGTGGGGTGCCAGCTGACCGGTTTCGACCCTCGGTTCTCAAAGCTGTATCGAGGGAATTTTTAAAACAAAGAATAAAAAAGCGATTAGAATTGCGTTTTATTCAATTTACGGGGAGAAAAAAAGTGGGAAAACGATTAAAATAAAACAGCGTTATGGTCGAATACCCTAGAGATTAATCACGTTCAAACCCAGGAGGCATTCCCTTTGCTTGCAAAGGGAAGGTTTTCTAAATCGAACGTGAATAGTCTCCAAGATATTAAGGTGATATAGTGAATGAGTACGACTAAAAATAGAAAAACAGTCTGTGCTAAAGTTCGCTGCACAAGGCGGGGTTTTAAGTTAATGATCAGTAATTGAGGACCGGTATGTGTTAGTAACAACCTCCGGTACCCGGTAGGTTCCATTCCTAATTTTACTGGGTACATGTTGTTGGATTCTTCCATCTAATCGTTCGACCCAAGTAGTTGGCCCCGCAACCACATTCAAAATTGTAAATAACGTTACTATTATGGTGTGATGGTGTGTGTGTGTGGGGGGGTAGAACGTCTTTTCGAGAAGATGGTAATAAAGTTCTCGTAGAGAACACAACACGCACATTGGCAGTAAAATAACATCCATGAACTGCTGAACTTATTTGTTTGGCAAATTTCTCACTTACTGTACCCAACCAAGGCAAACGAAAATAAATTGGACATTTGGCTACTATATTCTCTTTAATTCGAGAGAATTCAGCCAATTTCTTTTGAATAACTGACCTAATCACATCTAGATAATTCCAATTCCTCATCTAATTTTAACTTAGAACAAATCATAAGGGCACGATGTGTTAGGGTCCAAATTAAATTTATCTTACGTTTTTTAGGGCAAAATGAATCCCAACGAGTGTACAAACCTGTAAATGTTGGTTTGCGGTATATAGATGTATGGTAACTAGATGGCGTTTTTGTTACCAATACATCAAAGAAAGCTATGGATGAATTGCACTCTCCCTCATAGGTGTACTTTAACGCGGGATGCATTCCATTGAGTAAGGAGAAAAAGGTGTTTGCTTCCGTTTGGTTTTTAAATAAACAGAATGTATCGTCAACACATCGGAAGTACACTAATGGTTTTATGGGTCCAAATAGTAAGCGCTCTTCATAGAACCCCAATAAAATATTTACCATGGTCGGTCCGAGTACTGAGCCCATGGCGACACCATCTTTTTGCTGATACATAATATTGTTTAAACTAAATTCCACAGATGTCGTGGCAAATTTCATAAGTTCAATAAAGATGCTTTCAGGAATAGGAGGAGGTGATATCTGGCCCCGATATAAAAAATCTGCACAGATATCTATAGTTTCCAAGACAGAGACACAAATAAAAAGATTGCTAATGTTATAAGAGCACATAAATCTATTAACAATCTTAGACTTTTTAATAAAATCAGAAAAATAAAATGAATTTTTAAGACAATATTTACTATAATGTTGTAAAACCCTACCATGAAGAGAATGGGCCTCAATGGGATATCCTTTTTATGGGCTTTAGGGAGACCATATAATCTTGGGCAGATATATCCAGACGGTCTTATCGCACTAGCTACGTTCGTCGGAAGTACACCGTTTTTGACCCACTTGACCAAACAACCTGTTTTACAACATTACTTTGACTTATGATAAAAAATCCTTGATTTAAATAAAGTTTTTTTAAAGAATTTCATTGAATCACTATAATTTGCTATATATATATATATATATATATATATATATATATATATATATATATATATATATATATATATATATATACAGGCGACAAAAATAAATTCCGCACTTGTAATTTTTTTTCCAAAACTACAAATTTAAGATAAATTTAATTTAACTGTTTAAATAAACTATACCTCATATACCACAACCTACCTACCTATATATATATATATATATATATATATATATATATATATATATATATATATATATATATATATATATAAATAAGGGAGTAGTCACCAACAATGTGTATTTTTTAACATTATTTTATTATTCCGTATCTTGGTTTTCCATTGAGAATTATGTTTGGATCATTGTAATAATGTTTTTAAGTCATTGAAATCGTTTTTACGCGCGTTTCAGACGTTCTGTGAAGCGTCCGCGTCAGAAATTATTTTCAAATGTTCTGGAGATGTAAAAATGGTAATTTTCGTAGTTCATTTGAAGGTGGTAAAGGCTTGTAAGTGTTTATTATTCATTGGCATGTTCAATTTTTATTACTCTTTTATTGGGCTTGTCGAGGCCGCTGACCTGGCGGTAGTCACTCTCTCTTTCTGCTAGTGTTTTTTTCTTTTCCTTTAGGGTGGGGTAGGGTGTGTGTGTGTCCGCGCGCGCACGCGTGTGTGTGTGCGTGTGTGTTTGCGTGTGTGTGTTTGCTTTTATTGGTTTGAGGATGTGTATACTGTTTTATAGTATTATGAGGTTATTTTCTTCCTTAGGAAGGTGACTGTGATCCGAGGTCGTTACTAATGTGTATGTGTGAGGAGGGGGGGGGACCAGCTCTTCTGAAATAAGGTTAGGGGTGCTTTCATTCTATTTTGATATTTATTTTTTGGATTCTTGGATTTTAGTATTGTGATTTTTCGTTTTAGTCTTTTCGGGTATTCCTTATATTATGTTTGTTTAGAAAGAGGGATGTATTTAAAATATGTATAGGGGATTTTTTTAGTGTTTCTATTTATTTGTCTCCCCATGTGGGTATTGCCAGACTCAGGATCGGTTCCTAGTGTGGGGGAGATTTTGTTCCCCAGAAGGGGGGGGCAATTGGAGGGGGTATAGGTATGGGAGGGGGATGATAGAAGGGATGACAGTTGTTTCAGTCATGAGGGGGTTCTCCTCTACTGACTGAGGAGGGAGCGAGGTGTTGGAACAGATATTATACTATGGTTCTAGGTGTCTCCTAGTGTTGTTGGTTTCGAGGTTAAGTAGGGTTGGTATTGTTCAGTGTGTTGTATTAGAGTTAGGGGTGTTATGTCTGTGTGTGGTTGTATGCGTGCACGTGTGTGTGTTTTAATGTGTCGGTGCTGATTTATGTGTGGGTGTGTATATATGTATGTGTATGGATGTGCATGCGAGTGTACCTTGCATTTCATGTTTTTGTGTGATGATATTAGGCTCTGTTCAGTTCAGGAGTGAATCTGGTGATGAAGTTTTTTTTCTGTGTAAGTAAATAAAAATAATTGTCTGTTTGGAAGGTTGGCATTATTTTGAAGCCGTTTCCACTGCATGTGTGTACGTGTTTTAGAACATAGAGGTGTCTGTTATCTGCAATTTTGATGTTGCTCTTATGTAAGGCCACTCTATTGCCGAATATTTTGGTGGCGCCTATGTAGGATTTGTTGCATGTCGTGCATCTTAGTGCACATACTACATTTCTGGAGGTGCAATTTAGATCCTTTTTTATTTTGAATGTTTGTGTTGGGTTTTGGAATGTGTATGTGTTACCTTCTATTATTATGTCACATACTCCACATCGCGGTTTGTTGCATTTTGTAACCCCTTTTGTAGTATGTGGGACGAGTTTTGAGGAAGTTAGGATGTGTTTTAAGTTTTTGGGTCGGCGTTTGCTTTTTATTATTTTTGTTGTTTTAAGTATGTTGTTTAGTTTGTCGTTCTGATTGAGGAGGATAAGGTTTTTTGTTATCTGTGTGAATAGTTCTGGGTTGTTTGTGCTGTGTGTAGAGACGTATGCTAAAATTTGTTCTTTGTTGTGTTCTTTTGGGGTTCTTGGTTGGTCTATTGGAATTTTTTCAGCCAGTTCAATACCTTTCTGTATTAGTGATAGTGGATATCCTCTTTTCCGCAGTGTTATTTGTAGTTCATTCAGTCTAGTTGAACGGAGGTGTCTGTCTGTTACTATGGTGCAGACTCTACGTGCTAGGGTATTGATTTTAGACAGTTTTTAGGATGGTGGCTTTTGAAGTGGAGGTATTGTTGAGTGTCTGTGGGTTTGTGGTAGATGTCTGTGATTATGTTGTTGTTTTTTATTGTTACTAGGATGTCTAGGAAAGGTAGTTCTGTGGGGCTTTGTTCTAGTGTGAAGTTTATTTTTGGGTGTAGATTTTGTAGCAAAGTGTGGAGTTCTTTGATATCCCCCCATGAGGTTCTCCAGAGACTATCAAAATTATTGATTTTCTAAATTGTTCACAGAGGCATTCAGAAATATTAGATCGATTGAATCAACAGAAAAGCAAGAGAAATAAACAGACGGCTATGAAAGGGATGATGACTTGTTGAGTTAATTATAAATTATGATTTAAAATAAAACAGGTACATACGACACTTCCGGCAGCTCCTGCATCCTACCCGTCTTCCAGCAGTCCTGCCGCTGAATCAGGCTGGTTGGGACGAGAGAGTTAGACTCGCTGTGTGCAAACCAGGCTCACTTTATTTAACTTTCAGCACGAGTCATCTATCATCCATAGGATGATCAGATGGTCTTCGTTGTTACGACGGACTATTCGTTTAGATGACAAATATGAAAGCAATTTTCAAAGACAAGATCCTATTTGTGCAGTGTCTGTCCCGCTGCTCTATCCATTGTAAGTAGCGACAAATACAAGATGGCTGTTAGCATTCGTCGCTCTCCTCTTTATGGTAATCTCCTGGCAATAAAAGACATTCCACCGCAAGTCAACTGAAAATGTACACCTGATTGTTTCCACAACAATTATTGACAAACGAATATCTTCGTCTCCAGTGCAGACGTAGGACGACGACGACCACGTCAAAATGGAAGCCAAGCGAAGATGGCCGACCGGAAGAGGAAGCACCGAAACCAGAAGCAAACAAGGTTAGAATCGCGGCTAATTTGTTTGTCCCCAAAATGTAATCAGATATAGCACTGAGACTGACATGTCATTGCAGTCTCACGAGACGAGGCTACTGCGCTATTTTTCCTACAGATGTAAATATTATGCGTATCATACGTATAATAATCTATATAATAATAGACTACATCAATTTTATGTTCCTACGTACGTTATCACCCCTCACCACTTTCTAATCTGAAACCAATAGAGTCGAGGCTATTTTCGAAATGGCCTTTTCCCTGTTGACTTTGATGAAGGGGTTAGTTTATTAGTTTATTGCTAATCGCCTGACGTGCTTCTACCGGGGAATGCCGACGGGACGGCCCAGGTTTTTTTTTCTTGCAGCCCAGAGTGATCCTCCTCTGAGGTGGGTAGGTGCTGGATCTTTAATCTCACTTTCTGACCCTAGTGTCACATTTTCACATGAATTTTTCATTAAAAACAAACAATGGAATCTACCTACATTTTATGACAATTTCAACTAAAAATAATATAATCTACTTAATTGTAACTTTGTAATTAGTTAAATATTACTGCATTATTATATAAATAATGTAATTAGTAAAATATTACTGCATTATCATATAAATAATGTAATTAGTAAAATATTACTGCATTATCATATAAAATGTTGTAATTAGTTAAATAATACTGCGTTATTACGTGAAAAATGTTGTAATTAGTTAAATATTACTGCATTATTACATAATAATGCTGCAATTAGTTAAATATTACTGCATTATTACATAAATAATGTTGTAATTAGTTAAATAACACTGCACTATTGCATAAATAATGTAATTAGTTAAATCTTACTGCACTATTACATAATAATGTTGTAATTAGTTAAATATTACTGCAGTGTTACTGTTGTGGTGGCACCCACTCATTTACAGATGTGGATAATATTACACATAAATAGCAAGACTCGGTTAGTCTGAGTGTGTGTTAACCAGAAGCCACCGAAGGCCGAGCCGAGAGCAAATATGTTCTCGAGCTAAGACTCTCTTACCTGATAACCATTATGTAAATATACTGTAAATATACTTTTCCTAATACACTTCTTTGTTGGTTGAGTCTTCATTTGTATTGCCTTACACGTTATTTGCAAACATAACATTTACATAAATAATTTAATTAGTTAAATATTACTGCATTATTATATAAAAATGTAATTAGTTTAATATTACTGCATTGTTACATAAAGAATGGAATAAGTTAAATATTACTGCATTATTACATAAAAATGTTGCAATAATTTAAATATTACTACATTATTACGTAAGTAATGTAATTAGTTAAATATTAACAAATTATTACATAAGAATGTACTTCGATGCCTTTATGAATCCATGATATCCGTCATTAATTGTAACAAGACGAACTGTAGTTACTTCCCCTGACTTTATGCTGTGTATTTATGTATAAACGTGAAATTGATTTCGAAAACTATTTTTATTAAGAATTAATTCATTCTTTTATCGTTTTTCGTAATTTTTGGATATTTTACAAAATCTGACACGACAATTTAATAGATACTATTAGTTTTAATGAAATTTAATAGCGCCAATTTTTGTCTGAAGAAATAATCTTAAAAAATCTGCATATAAAAAAACAAAAACAAAAACAAAAAACTTCCGTTTTCTCTATAAATTTTGTTTGGCAACGTACCAACAACCCTTATAATCAAATTTACATAAAAACAAACGCACAAAAGCTGCAAGGAAGATTTATCCCAAGAAATCGACCAGAAGTCTCGAGTTGTATTTTCAGCAACTTTTATTTCCAGAATGTTTTCCCCCTTGGAAGTTGTACGTTTTTCTTATTCTACACTTTTTGCTATATCGTACGCCGAACAGCTTTCCCGGCGCACAGAAGCCATAGCCTTCAGTTATTAGCTGACATCCCTCGTTTGTTCAGCTCTGTTTCATCCAACTGACTCCTTAACTAATCTCTACGTGTATATAAAAACTATCTTCCATTTCAAATTACGTCATCAATACACGTAACATTAAAAGATCATCGCCCAATCTTTTGTCACGGATTTTTGTTTAACTAAGAATTATTATTAGCATCGGTTAAAATTCTTTTTGTTTAAGTTATTATTTATATAAACTAAAATTCTAAATTTGTTTCTAAAATTCCATTTCATCAAGTTAACATTCCTGGTTACATTTTTAGCTGTAAAACGTCTAGGCTACGAAACAACAATCATAATTGTAATCACCCAATTTATTTTTCAGCCTTTTCCAGGACCAATAATACAACATAAAACACGACACATTATATTAGAGAAGATAATCTTTAACGTTAAAATTTACCCACCTGTCCTAACATTACACCAGGTTTCCTACTCATAAATAGCTAATTATTTTAGCACACTAATCCAAGTCACTGGAATTATTTTATTGAAATTATAATGTGAATACTTCAATTAATGACTAAACAATAATCAGGGATCAAGCAGAGTAGAAGTCGACCACTGTAGCTAAACACGATATTGTTTTTAATCTGGAGGGTGGAACGATAAAGTTGTCGCCGTAAAGAAAACAGCACTACACATTTATTTTAAAACTTTTATTAAAAAAATCTATTCAGGTAACTTGATTATGTAGTAGAGCTGATATTTATTCAATGTAGCAACCTTCAGCCTCAGCCACCATCTCGATAAGGGTTTTGAACTGGGAACATACCTTTGCCGTATGTGCCGGCGGGAGTTTGGTGATAATTCGGCGGATGGCGGCGGTTAGGCTAGTTTTTGTATTGTGGGAGGTCATGTTGGTGATATTCTCGACGTATAACCAAACGAAGAAATCCAGCAGAATCAGGTTGGAAGAGTAGAAGGGGGTAGAGAAAAAGGTACCAAGTCGTAGCTCTCATTCTGAAGCTAAGCCTGGGTCTCTTTGAACTTGTTGCACCAAGGGATCACCATACTCTTCAGCATATCCAGGTACACTTTGGTGTTGACTTTCAAGCCGATATCGAAGATTAGAGGTGACATGATGTGACCCTCACTTGAAACCAAATCAAAGACCATAGCCGTGGCCGGAAACTTTATTTTTTATCTCTTGGGCACGTCCCTATTATGCGATGCATTTTGAGGATGCTTGCAATGGTGCTGGTGTCATAACTTACATAGGAAGGAAGCATTTCTGATCTCGCTCGTTGAACATTGTGCAACTTTCCAAAATGATAGAAGGCTCCTATCGCTATATGGATTTGTACACAATAGGTCAACTAGTAGATGGTCTGCAACAAGAAAAGAAAACCGGTGTTCGTCAAACGAAAATGGATTCATGTCCTCTTTTCTAGGGCAACAATTTCATCGTTCCTCCCTGTATAGTTCAACGTGCCTTACTAAGGCGCTTGTAACTCGCAATATCATCCATTTAAGGACGTAAAATAGAATACACACACGTTGCATGTAAGCTAACATGATTCTCGTTATAACCTTATATTATCGCTTTTTAGAACAATTAAAACATATGTACCAGGACGGGTAAAATTAAGTCCCCCTAACACCACAGTTGGTTACGCCCTACCCCCGGTGGCACTCACTTGTTCAAAACGGATGATCTTGATTATCACTATAGCGATGTTCTTATCGACCAAGAACAGTAGATATCTCACTGCTGATGCAATTCTCTATCTATATAAGAGCCAGGTACGTCCAATGATGGAGTACTGTTGCCACATTTGGGCAAGAGCTGCTAGAAAGGACTTGGCCTGCCTTGATAGAATTCAAAATAGACTTTGTAGCCTCGTAGGAGATGTCCTTTTCTCTTCCTCTATCTCACAAAAGAGATGTTGCGAGTTTGTCTCTGCTTTATCGTTATTTTCATGGCAAGTGCTAGACTCAGCTTCAATCTATGCACCCCCTCCTCGCCAAACTGTTCCAAGAAACACTCGTCTAGCTGTAAACACTATCAATAATTCCCCCTACTCTTTATCTGTGCCTAAACTTAAACGTAGATTCCATGAACAAGGCTTCTTTCTTAGAACTGCACGCCTGTGGAATTGTCTTCCGTTTTCCTGCTTTCCAGCTGACTACAATATGGTTGTCTTCAAGTCCAACGTAAACAAGTTTTTGATGAGCCGTTCCACTTAAGTTAACAAATTTACCGAATTTCCATTACTAACGATTACTATATTCTCCAATTGACTACTGTACACTCTTAACCTTATCCTCGAGTGGTTTCTGGCATTGATAAGTGGTTATGCATATGTAAAAAATGCTTTATTCTCAGGGTGTTATGAAGAAGGTGCATTGTCATAGTGAAGACCATTACAGTCATATGCTTTCACGGTCTCTCATGACATCATAATCCAATCTGCTTATCCCTCTTTTACCAAGCGCCCCCATTATATCACACCAGCAAAGAGCTTTCCTTTTTTTCTCCATGTTCCCTGGAATCTGAGTGACAACAAGTTTCCTCAAACTTCCGGTATTCTATTCTGATCATCACTGTCGGTCTATTTGCTTATTACAATACCATTAAATCTTTGCCGATAGCAGCTATTGCCTATCTCGTGATTTTTAGTTGCAATAAACATGCTCTTATTCCGGTACTCTCAGTGTCCTTCCAGTGGATATGTGGTTGTTACTTTCCATCCTCTCAACGCCTTCAATGTCACTTGCAGTGGTATCAATTAATGTTGTTGTTGCATTGTTTTATAGAGCTTCGGAAGGGGAGTGCCAACAATAATGATATATCATTATTATTATTGGCTCACAAGGTGCATTCACACAAGTCATCAAAGATCTCTCCTTGAAAACAGCCTGTGGTGTTCCCTGGAAATGAGTGAAAAATCTCCCAGGCTTCCAGTACTCCTCTTTCGATAACATTTGCAAATAAATTTGCATTATCGCAACAACTGATTGCCATTGATTTCTCGTTGACAGCGGATATTGGTCTTCACTGGAATTTGATAAGGACGGAGTAGTGATAGATTTCCTGGCAAAGGATACAACGATTACAGGAGCCTATTATGCTTCACTTTTGAGGAAATTAAGGGAAGTTATCAAAATTAAGAGGCGGGGCAAGATCAGCAAAGGTACCCTCCTCCTGCAGGACAATGTTCCGGTCCACAACTCGCATGTCTCCAGATCAGAAGCACGAGCGTGTGGTTATGAAATACCCCGATCCTCCATATTCTCCTGACATTGAACCCTCTGACTTTCACCTCTTCCCAACCATGAAGTTGTTTTTTGAAAGGAAAGAATTTCCCAGATTATGCAGCTTGATTTCTGAAGTCACGTTGTGGTTGGAGGACCAACCTGGAGTGTTCTGCAAAAAACGGTCGTTTGATGCAGCTCTACAGTCTTTAAGGCTTTTGACAGGGTATGGCATGAGGGTCTTCTCAGGAAAATAAAATCATACGGTATCACTGGAAGAATACTTAACATAATCAAATCCTTCTTAGATAAGAGAAAAATTCAGGTTGTCCTCGGCGTACGTACATCTATACAATATGATATAAATGCGGGAGTGCCTCAAGGGTCACTCATTGGACCTCTATTTTCTTAATATTCATAAATGACCTCCCCGACAAAATTGCTTCTGAGATGGGTATATATGCTGATGACAGACACGACAGGAAAACAAATGAACACATATCTAAAGAAATGGCAGAAACACTAGAGTCTGTAGTGGAATGAGGACAAAAATGGATGGTCACATTCAATGTCGCCAAGATTAAACTTGTTTCCTCCAATAATTACAAGAAACCTTCTCTACCACCAATAGCAATGGCTAACAAATCTTTATCTGAGAGTACATCTTTCAAACTCCTCGGCCTAACGTTCACGGGAAACATGAGTTGAAACAATTACATTGAAAGCATTGCCAGGGCCGCTGCGAAGAATATAGGCCGTGCTAGAAAACTACTAACACCCGAAAGTATCCTGTACCTCTATAAGGCCACTATTCGCTCATGCATAGAGTATTGTTGTCATATTTGGGCTGGTGCATCTGCTACTAGTCTCTCGCTCCTAGACAAGATTCAAAAGAGAGTCGTCAATCTGATCGACGCTGAACTGGCATCTAAGCTTCAGCCTCTGTCCCATCGACGAAATGTTGCATCCCTCTGCCTGTTCTACAAATAATTTAATGGTGAATGCACTGACGAACTGCAAGCACTTGTGCCCCCACGACGTAAACACCTTCGACAAACCCGACAAGCAGCTAAAGCCCACATCCACACTGTAGAGATACCTAAATGTAAAAGATCTTTCTACTCCAGTAGTTTCTTCCCCAGAACCGCTAAACTTTGGAATTCCATTCCAGGTCCCTTCTTCCCCAACTGCACTGACATGCAGAAATCCAGTGTAACGTGAACCGACATCTTGCTGCCCAAATCCCTACATAGTACTCCAGTAGTTGTTGTCCCTGATAGTAGCCCCTTACTCCAAAGTGGCAATTTGCCTTGTTTGGGGTGAAAATGTAAAAAAAAAAAAAAAAAAATTATATGAACAGCGGTTGACTCTATTGTTTTAATTTTCTTATCCCTTATTAATTTAGTTATCCCAACCGAGAGATCTTTTTAAGATTGTAACCGTTCCTTTAAGTGCAATTGTTTGTATTTCTTTTGCACTTGGTTCACCGGGTATATTCGCCAGATAGTTTTAAGAATTCTTTTTCATTAGCCCGGTTTCTTCTATAATAAATGGAATTTAAGTGCTATTGCTTGTATTTCTTTTGCACTTGGTTCACCGGGTATTGATATCTTCTTAAGATTCCAGTTTCTTTTCATGTTGTACATAAGTCCTTGTTATTTTGTTATTTTCTTCTTCTCTGCTCTGTTAAGGCCAGCATCATTAGGGATGCTTACTTCAACTAGGGTTACCACTTTGTCTCTCTTGTCCCATATCACTGTGTCAGACTTAATAGCTCCGTTTTCTAAGCATGTAGCTCTAGGAATTTCGTAGTCATAGTGGATGGTGTATGACTTATTTCTAACTGTTTTTTCTGGTAAACATGTTCCCAAGAATTACTACTACATGGGATGCATGTGTGTATGTATGTGTCCATATATGTATGTGTGTATATTTGTATACGTGTATGTCTACGTAAACATTAAAAACAAAACTAAAAAAAAAAAAATAGATACGTTGGTATATTGTTGATTAGCATAGTCCCGGATGACTTATATCGACAGTCTAAAAGAAGTCTAAAAGAAATTATTAATTCTTTGGTGCATAAACTAGTCAAATTTCATCAGGTACGTTTGTTTTCTATCCATTTTCAATGCTATGTTATTGATTTCAAAAGAAAATTGTGAATTACTCTTCAACACATTTTTTAAAAGGTAAATTTTTAGGTAAAGAAGAGTTGTCTATATGCATATATTTTTTAGGTAAAGAAGAGTTGTCTATATGCATATATTTTTTTAGGTAAAGAAGAGTTGTCTATATGCATATCTACGTATGCTAAATTAGAGGAAATAAACTGGGCGGGGAATAAAGAGGAGGTAGGGTAGCAGAATGAAATAGGCATAGGGGGAAAAAGAAGAAGATAAAGAGAGACTGAAAGAGATGCCGGATGGTGTTGCTAAGTACTATATATATATATATATATATATATATATATATATATATATATATATATATATATATATATATATACAGGGATGCCTTCATAGAAATAGATTTCTGCTATCACGCCTTAAATGTAACTGAGGCATAACCTTTTTACAACAATAAGGATTATCGGATGCCAGGATTATATTTTAACGTAGAGTTAAATAGATAGAACTGTTACAATGTAAATGAAGGATCCAAATCTAACGTGCGAATATAGCTTCCTTTCTTCTTAACCGGGCAAGAAATACAAACAAAGTATACAACCCATCTAAAAAAAATTTTTTTTCCATAAAAGCAACCATTCTTGTATTCAGTCGTAGCAGTATTAACGGTAAAATTAGTAACACCCTCTTCAAATCAATAAAACAACTCAGCAATTAATCTACTTATTATTAAAAATTTAATTAGCAACTTGGGGGCTGTTAATCCATTTAAATATTAATTCAATTGATTTTGTCGTCTGAGACCCTAGGTTGGTAGAATCCATGCTTACTTATTCTCCTATCTCACTCCATGGTCTAAGTTTTTTCACCCATAAATGCAGGAGTAGACATCCTCCCACCAGAGTAAAACACATTGGAGCCGTAGGTGGTTTTGTTGTAAGAATAGTAATTAGAGGACATACAATATTTTATTTATTTAGACAACCCAAGAACACAACGCACCAACTATATGACAGGAGCAGCACAAGTGATTAATAACAGATGCGGGCTAAACACATCCCATTCCTTTAGATCAAGAACATAATTTATGTACTTAATTGTTAAACAAGCCATTGTAGCACGTTCTGGACCTATCTGATTAAATTAATTATTAAATCATAGTCGCCTTCAAGTAATCAACGAACCGAAAACACAAACGGCCTGAATTACCTCCCTTTAACCATTATGAGAAACAAACTCGACCCAGTTTCAAACAGAATTAACTAGCAGTACTTAACAACTTAATTGGATTATCTCCCTTCAAATTATCCCACGCAACGACACAAAAACATTTACAAGTAGAATAACTATGAATTTTCAGACAGTAAATAGATTAGAACACTTCACACGAAATGTCCTACAAGGTTTATATATATTTAATACACCCATTTTACTTTATTCTTATATTCAATCAAAATCTAAACCTGAAATGGTCTTATATCCTTGTACCAATAAAACGATAATCTATAAAGATTACTTGCCACTAATACGAAACTAAAACTAACCATAACATCCTTACAAGGTTGTTACGAATATAATATAAATATAGATACCAAATTTAAAAAAAATTTACAAAAAAATCAATCATCGAGAAATAAAGGAATTTAGGAACCCAACAAATGGGATATATTAAAAAAAAATTTTTTTTTCTTTTTTAAATGGCTTAGGGCTCCCCGTAGAAACTTCACATAACTCTGTTCTTAAATAAGGATACGAAAATTAGGCGATACATTAACATTTAAATGGGCTTTTCTGTAGCCACAACCAAGGTTTCTCGCATGTTTTTCCGTTAGGCACCCCCTCTTTTTTTTCTATTAAAAAATGCTACATTGCCAAAAGTGTGTTTATTCATAAAGTCTAAAGAAATGCTGGTCTTTGAAAATTTTCGAACGATATGATGCTTGAAACTGTCGAACTGGTCATTGAAACAATTGTAACATATTTATTTTCATAACTTACTACCTAGCTCATCCTATCTATTGAGCTATGTTGAAGCAAATACTGATACTTTACGCATAATATTATATCTTCGTATATTAATTTATGTGATCAAATAAAGTAGTCATATATATATATTACAAGGTGACCCCCCCCCAAAAAAAAAACAAAAGCTAAATGGAGGCCATCTAGAACATATGCTGTAGAACGGAGAAGAAAAGGCCAAAGACCCTAGTGTTTTGATGTGATTTTTTTAATATAATAAACTAGTTATGACCAAAGTTTCATTTCATTCGAACAAAACACTAAGAAACGGGGCCTAATTAGAAGTGGGGCCCATTTTTTTGGGTCATCCAGTATATATATATATATATATATATATATATATATATATATATATATATATATATATGTATATTATTTGTTTTTGCTTTTGCGATACGTTTTGAATGAATTCAATTATTTACGAAAGTGCATTTTTACCTACATGTGAGTTGAGAATAATTTTCCCTTTAACTAATTTGGTACCCCCACATGGGGAGCGGTATATATATTGTTTTTAAGATATAATTATCCACTGACACTTGTTTCGTCATCTACGACTCATCAGAGTGGCTGAATCTAGCGAGATTCGAAGTCGGGATCTGAGGGTAATGAGCTGAACTCTTTATCCGCTGGTCCATCACGCCGACTGTTTTGCATATATCGCGATTTATTTGTTTTTGTTTTTGCGATACGTTTTGAATTAATTCAATTATTTACGAAAGTGCATTTTTACTTATAAATATATATGTATATGGGTCGATCGGTAGAACTGCTGACTATTAATGCGATTGTTCTAGGTTCAATCCTCAGCTTGGGTGGACGTGCTAGTCTAGCGGCACTGATGAGTTGTGATACAATGAAACAGGACTGTATATCGATGACTACAAATATATTTTAAGCCCCCTTCTTTGGGCAAAGGACTGCTGTAAGTAATCTCACCCGCTACTTAATTTTGTTTATTATTATTGTTTTGTTTGTTTATGAATAAGCGGTTTGAGCACTATAAAATTCTTCTTCTTGGTTTGGAAGAGGTACTAGTTTAGCAGTACAAATGAGTTATAATACAACAAAACAGGACTGTATGTCGACTATATATATATATATATATATATATATATATATATATATATATATATATATATGTATGTATGTATGTATGTATGTATGTGTGTGCGTGTGTGCGTGCGGTGATAAAATTTCTTACATACACTTGCGATGTTAGGCTGTATAAGGACATTAACTTTAGTCTCAATCGGACTGTTCCTTTATTCGGATTTTTCATAATCGATTTCGATGTTTTTTGAAAGCAGAAATCTATCTAAGAACACTCCCAGACACATAAAGTACATTTGTGTAAAAAAGAAAAAAGAAAGTCCGCACAACCATTTCGGAATCCATAGGAAAGTATCTTTCTCTCTCTGTATCATGGTTATGAAAAAATATATATATACAGGGTAGAACGATATTCAATATAGTCGCCTCCAGCCTCACTCACCCCGTGATACGGGTTCGGAACTGGGAGCATGCCTTTTCCACACGCTCCGACAAGAGATCGGTGAATACTCGGCAGCGATCAGGCTGGTTTTGGTGTTGCAGGAGGTCATGTTGGTGATGTTCTCGACGTATGATCAAACGAAGGTTGGGAAGATGTGAGGTGGCATGATGTGATCCTCACGTGAAACAATAACAAAGAACATAACTGTTTGTCGTCCGATGCCTTGAGCTTTGCCCCCAAGCATTGAACCGTGTCTGGATTTGCATTTTGAGGGTGCTGGGAATGGTCCTGTTGTAATGTATCCTACTTGTATTGGAAGGGAGCATTAGTTGGACGTTGTGTCACTTTCACACATGATAGAAGGCTCCTATCACTTTTGCTATTTGTATACATCCGGCCAATTAGTAGATGGTCTGCGCCCCCCCCCCAAAAAAAAACGGTTTTCATCAATTGGAAATGGAATCATGTTTTTTTCAAGGGTGATAATTAATTTCATCATTCCACTCTTTCTCTCTTTCTCTGTCTCTGTCTCTGTCTCTGTCTCTGTCTGACTGTCTGTCTGTCTGTCTGTCTCTCTCTCTCTCTCTCTCTCTCTATATATATATATATATATATATATTTTTTACACAGTGATCACCACTTATCAAGGCCCGGAAGCCACTCAGGGATAAGGGTTATTGCAAGTACATTACGTTAGTGAGGAGATTTGCTGATATATATATATATATATATATATATATATATATATATATATATATATATATATATATATATAAAGAAAATTATAGGGATGCAGAGTTCTCTATTTAAGCTTGATTGTAATCAGTCCGAATTTTGCCGATAAATGCTTTTATGACTCCTGATCATAAGAGCGTAACCAAAGAAACAGTTGTTATAGCAACAGCATATAACATTTCAAATGACAATAGTTAAATAAATAAATAAATAAATAAATGTTTATTTCGATGTGAAAACGACAACAAAACTATTCGCAATTAAAAAAGGGATAAGGAATAGATAAAAAAAAATGAAAAATTTGAGGTAGAAAAATATCTAAAAGCAAAATAAATTAATACAAAACATTATCAATGAAAACAGTTCAAGCATTTCCCCCCATACAATCGTGAGATGCTTTTTCTGTCCGCCGATTGGTTGATCTGTCACGTATCTATATTTTACTAACAGGGAGACCCGACGATGCCTGGGATCGAATTTTTCACACTTCCAATACTTTTATTGTAATCAAAATCAGTGAAAACTCCATTTTTAAATCAAATCGACTGATTGTCTTCTTTAGTAGGGAATCCACAGCACATTGTAGTCTACATTGCACTGTAGAGAATCTACTGTTGTTTTTATAAAATTATTTTTATGTAATGGTTTGAACTAAAGGTTAAAATGCAAAAGTCAATCATCATGGTTCAGTTATGCTCTAAACAGAAAGTTTCATTTCGAACGCGTCTCTGTCATTTTAAAGAATCTACTGCTGATTATATACGCCGGCCCTTCCTTCTTGTGCGGCGATAAAATGTCTTACATGCACCTGTGATATTAGGCTGTATAAGGATGTGAACTTTAGTCACAATCGGACTGTTCTTTCTTTATTGGGATTTTTCCATAATCGATTTTTGATGTTTTTGGAAAGCAGAAAACCTATCTTAGAACACTCCCAGATACATAAAGTACATCTATGTAAATTAAAAAAAGAAAAAATCCGCCCAACCCTTTCGGAATCCATAGGAAAGTATTTTTCTCTCCCTGTGTCATGGATATGGAAAAAATAATTTGTGTTGGTTTGAGAAGATTAATTCATAAATGAAATTTATGTTCGTCTGTTGCACTAAATTGTATGTTTGTCGATATATCTTTTTTCAGCTTGAAATACTATTTCCGTTTGTCATGCTTTAGTTTAAAATAACGTTTTCGTCAGGCTATCTTAATTGTTTAATAATTTTTTTAGCTGTCAAGCTTTAATCATATATAGAACTAACAGACTGCCCGGCATTGGCCGGTCGTAAAATACTCTTAAATATGATATTTTGATTAACGCAGATTTCATATATATTATTATACTAGCGGGACCTGTGGAAATTCCACAGTGGACTCTTTCATATGTAATATATTGATGTTAGCATTTTTGTGGATGTTTAGCGTAAATGGAGACACCCTGATATTATTGTAGTACTTTTGTTAAAATTGCAAAAGCTAGCAGGGACGCCCAGCATAGCCTGATCGTAAACTATGCCTAAATATGATATTTTGATTCATGCAGATTTTTTTATATTACTATAAGAGTCAATTTTCAATCCATTCTTATATGTTATAAAATTGCGATTTCAAAAATAAAAAATATATCAATATGGCTTGGGTGCATCAGCTTGAATCGAAACCGAAACCAAAACTGATGAAGAATTCTTGGTAAAATTTTTATTACAAGAAATGGAAAGGCATAACAATTAAACGACAGACACTCAGAAGAACAAAAAAGTAAGAAAAAAAAAGAAAAGAAATGTGACACAAAAATAACGCACACGCTATCGTATTAATATATAGATTAAAATATTTTATGTAGCAAAATCAGTTTTTCATGAAACTATTTTAGTTATAACAATGTCGTAATAAAAATATTCATCAATGTCAAGTTTATTTCCAAGTCCTCAAAAAACTTTAAAATGACGACTTTTTAAAGGTTTTCGGTGGTGCTGAAAACGAATATCACATTTAAATTTGGGGGCAGATAGGTACTTTTCCTGATATGAAGAAATTACTTTTTCAAAAAATGGGGGATCCCTTACTATATTAATTTAACGTAAAATGAGCACCTACTTACTGGCCACCTAGTAACTTATTCATATCATAAAACAAATTTAACTCTGGTATTCGTTTTCAGCATCCCCGAAAACCGGCGCTGTTTTTTTACTAAGAGATTCGTTCATTTTTCATCTCATAATTTAGGACGCTAATTATGCTGTCAGTAAGTTTACAAAAACATACTTTTGTTTTTCGTTCTTTTTCCATTATAGAACTTGTATAGTTGTAACAGGTGCTTCTCCAGTTTAATGTTTCACAAAAATTCTGTTTACATTAGGGGCGGTGAGGGGCGGGTGGTTTTGTGGCGGCCGCGGCCGCCACGCCACAACACCACTCGCCCCCTCACCGCTCCTAATGTAAACAGAATTTTTGTGAAATATTAAACGATTCGTCTTTAATGGTTTAATGGTTAATGTCAGCACGTTACTTACGGAAAAACGGTTAATTAAACCACAGAAGCACTTGTTAAAAACTATACAAGTTCTATAATTGAATACCTACATAAAAAAACGAACGAAAACAAGTCTATTTTTGTAAACCGCTCGTGTAAGCATACTTACTTATTAGCGTCCTAACATATGACAAAAATGAACGAATCTCTTAGTAAAAAAAAAAAAAAAAAAAACAGCGCCGGTTTTCGGGGGTGCTAAAAACGAATATCACAGTTAAATTCGTTTTATGTGCAGAAATTATTAGATGGTTAGAAACATTTTACGTTAAATTTATATAGGAAAGTGACTCCCACTTTTAGAAGAAGTAATTTCTTCATATTATCAAAATTGCTTATCTGCCCAAAATTTAAATATGATATTCGTTTTCTGCACTACTGAAAATTTCTAAAAGTCGTCATTGGAAAGTTTTTTGAGGAGTTGGACCGAAACTTGACATTGGACATATAATTTATTTACAAAAAGGAACTGTCATTTAATATATATATATATATATATATATATATATATATATATATATATATATATATATATTTAATGTTTTTATAAAAATATTTTATGTACAAAACCAGTTTCGTTTTGCTAATAAAGTGTCGTTAAGTTCGAGGTTTCATATCTTGGCTTTTGTTTACATGTTGTTGTAGTAGCAATAATATTTTATTAACGAAGATATAAGCGTCTCCTTCTCTTTCTCTTTCTCTCTCTCTCAATAGACAAATGTAATAAAAATAAACAATAAAAAACAAAAAAACAAATAACTGCTCAATTTTTTGTTCCCGCCAGCCGAGAGATATGTGTTATAGTTTTTTTTTATTACGGAATATTACTTAAAATCAATTATTTCTTAACAACTTTTGAAAGATAAAACTCTAAATTTTATAGAATTAAAAACAAATATAGCGGTGAGAACACGCTAATCGAATAGAACCTAAAGTGTTCGGAAATGTGTATTCCGAAATTAAATGTCTATTCCAGAATAAAATTTCAACCAATCAAATTTGCAGGAAAGCGTTACACACAAAAGAACACGCACGCTATCATATTAATATATAGATTATATTGGACCCCATATATAGTAATGATTTAACAAGTTAAAATAAATAAATAAATAACTTATGCGCCGAGAATCAAAACCAAGACGTTTAGTTTGAGATTTACTTTTTCCTATGACGTTAATGCTGAGCTATGAAGATATGTTTACTGTATGGTTAAAATTAAAACATGAACCAATAGCTATTACGTTGCGCATGCATATTCGTAATGCCGTCGTTCGACCTTAGCCTGGCAAATTCATTTGTTTTTTAATTTGCACACTTTTGTACCGATTTTCCCTAGCTTAAACCATATATAAAGTTTTATGTCTGTAGACCAAAAAACCAACAGAGGAGTTTGGTAGGCAATGTTTTTTAAACAAATATATATACGCATACATAAATATCTATAGAAAGAATTTGTATTTACTATAACCTTTTTACGCAAGCATAAATCATGTAGAATATTTGCATGAATATAATTACACGTAATAGTTAATTAAAGATGATTATCCCATAAGAAAAGCGAAAAAACTAATAGGGAATTAATCCAAATGAATATTTAAAAGAATATGCAACGTAGATCTTTTATAAACGAATGCAATTCAACGACCCATATATAACAAAGTTGTATTTTCTTTTTAAATAAATAAAAAAGGGGGTTTAATATAAATGTCAATACATAAAACAAAAAACTCAAATTTACAGGAGTATAGATTTATGTTCGTCGATTGCAGTTAATATCTTCATAGTAATTGTAAAAGGATGCATCTTAAGAAGGATCGTGTTTTCTTTCTACATTTTTTTTTTGGCGATGATTGTAATCCGTCCTACTCGTTTGCCGCCATTACTGCTGCCATTTTTTTTTTCGGTAATGGCGTTTATCTTTCAGCCAAAGTGACACACCGCTTTACACAGCGTCCTTGATGCACTGCAATTCATTCGACTGACCAGTTGTGCACATACAGAACCACGTCACGTGCTTCGTTGCTGGTGAATAGCAAAGCGAATAAAGAACTTAATCGATTTCAGTGTGCATTATCGCTTTATCACACAGAAAATGTGAAACAGAAATGCACGCTTTCTTTCTTTTTTGTTGTTGTTGTTATGTGTCGTGCTGAGTAAAAGGTTGCTGAAACAAAAATGGACACTCATATTGCGTTCCCTGAAAAGTCTTTTGAAACTGTTTAGCTGACTTTCCAGGCGTTGAGTTATTGTAAAATAAGTTGAATACAGATTCAATTTTGTGTGCATACTATAATACCGTGATATATATTGATCATTTAAGGTTAGTTCATTTATTAAAACAGTTGTAAAGTAATGCTTAAGAATAGTTTATATTAATGATTCTGGATTAGGCGCGTAGTATGTGATGATAGGCTGTAAAGGAACCAAAACAAAACACTTCCAAATTATGAATATATCGGAATTTCTAAAAAGGACTATCCCTAGGTCGATGTGACCTTTTAGTATTTGTTTTTACGTATATTCTTAGCACTTATGTATATAAATGTACATATACATATATATACACACATATATATATACACATATATAAATATGTATACATATATATGTATATAAATATGTATACATATATATGTATATATATATGAATATATATGTATATATACATATATATGCATCTATACGTATATATCTATACATATACATGCATATATATATGTATATATATGTATATATATGCATATATATGCATATACATGTATACACACACGCACACACACACACACACACATATATATATATATATATATATATATATATCGTAGCAAGTTCATGATCTGTCTGATTAAGTTAAATCAATTATTAAATTAATTATTAAATCATAGACGCCTTCTAGTAATTAATAAACCAAAAACACCAAACGTCCTGGATTACCTCCCTTTGACCATTATAGGATACAAATCGACCCAATTTCAAATAAAATTAACTAACAATACTTCACAATATAATTGGATTATCTCCCTTCATTTTATCCTACTTAAGGATATGAAAACATTTTTCAAGTAGAATAACAATGAATCTTAAAACATTAAATAACAATAAATAGATTAGAATACTTCACCTGTTATATTATACGAGGATTTTTTATATATATCTTTAATACACCCATTTTATTTACGCTTGTATTCAATTAAACTTTGAAACTAAAAGGGTCTTAAACCCGAGCACAAATATATCGATAATCTATAAACATTAGCTGCCACTAATACGAAACTAAAACTAACCGCAACATTTTTCAAGGCTGTTACGGCCATAATATCGAAACAAAATTAAAATTTTTTTATAAATTAAGTATTGGGTAAAAATGAAATAACAAGATCTAATTTAGGAACCCAACGAATGGGATATATAATAAAAAATAATTTAAAAAAATTCTTTTAAATGGCTTAAGGCTCCTTGTAGCAACTTGTCATGGCTCTGCTCTTAAATAAGGATACGAAAATTAGGCGATATATTAATATTTAAATGGGATTTTCCGTAACCACAACAAAGGTAGATGTTTCTAGCATGCCATTCTAGCTAGGGATTCCCCTCCCTTCCTTCTCTTAAAAAAAAACTGTTCCATTGCCAAAAGTATGCTTATTCATAAAGTCTGAAGAAATGCTGGTTTTGAAAATTTTCAAACGACATAATGCTTGAAATTGTCGAACTGGACATGGAAACTGAAGTGAATAGTATCAGTAAGTAAAGAATTGCCTTTTAGAAAGGTTTTATTAACTGTAAAATACACGTACGCTCTTGAAAGGATCGAGCGGGAAAATGAAACAGAGGGCGCTTTTATTATGAATGTCAATCCCAAGAGGGATAACTCTTAACAACAAATTAAATCATAACATTTTCCCCGTCCTAAAGTATTCAAGTAAGGGGTAATTAATTATAGACAAATTTTTTTTTTTTTTTTTACAATCACATAAGAATCATTTTATTTACAAATAACATATGAACCCAAACTGCAGTTTTTTCAGTATTTAGTCACAAAATCCTTATATTTACTAGGGAATTGTCGAACTCGGGACGACCTCCGCACAGATTGGCAGGAATGCTGATTTTCAGTATTATTTTTTAGTGAAATCTGATTTTCTTCAAGATCAGACGATTGATTTTTGTCTTCCTCATGACCAATGTTTTCATTAGTAGAAGGTTCAAATAAAGTCTCTGAAGTAGTAGGATTATTATTAGAGTTTTCTTCATTTGATGAGTTTGGAGCTAAGTCTCGAACGTTGACAGTGGTTTCAGTACCAGAAGGTAGTTGAAAATAAGCGTAGTGGGGGTTGACATCTATTAGGGTGGCAGGCGTTACAGGAGGGTCATGTTTACTTGTTTTAGTGTGGTTTCTAATATATATTGGGCCTGGTTTAATCCAAGAAGGAATTGAAATTCCGGAAGCAGATTTACGACTATATTTAAATAGTCTATCATGGGGAGTCATATTAGTGGCAGTACAAAGTAATGATCTAATTGAATGAAGTGCGTCCGGTAGTATGTCTTCCCAATAAGGTAGTTTCATTTGATTAGAATGTAATGTTGTTTGAATGGCCTTCCATAAGGTACCGTTGAGTTTTTCAATCTGTCCATTACCTTCAGGATGATATCTACTTGTTTTAGAAGTAGCAATTCCTTTTTTGTGTAAAAAATCCTTTATTTCTCTTGCTAAGAAATCAGAAGCACGGTCAGTATGTATCATGTCAGGCAAACCAAAAATTGAAAAGAGTTTGTTTAGACAGTGGATAATGGTTTTGCTTGTCATATCTCTGCAAGGAAAAGCGAAAGAAAAACGGGAATACTCATCAATTAGAGTAAGTAGATATTTGTTGCCATGTATAGAAGTAGGTAGAGGGCCTTTAAAATCAAGATTTAATCGTTGAAAAGGTAATATGGCTTGAATGAGAGTCCCTCCATTGGTATTGGCGAATTTGGGTTTCAGTAATTGACAGGATGAGCAAGAGTCAGTAATATTCTTAATTTGATCCAAAGTAAAAGGGAGGTTCCTCGTTCTTATAAAATGGCTTAGTCTTGAAACACCAGGATGACATAATTGTTTATGTAAATCACGAAGATCTTGTAGATTGTAAGTAAGAGCAGAGATGCGAGAGAATGTGTCAGCAGCAATATTTTCAGGTCCAGGTCGATAAACTATAGTGAAATTGTATTGGGATAATTCTATACGCCAACGACATATTTTGTCATTCTTAATTTTAGATTTTCTTTTATTGTCGAATATGAAGCTGATGCTCTTCTGATCTGTGATGACTTTAAAGTGCCTGCCGAGTAGAAAATGTCGCCACTTACGGAGAGCTTCTACAATAGCGGCTGCCTCTTTTTCTACTGCATGGTGCTTAATTTCGTTAGTATTGAGAGTTCTTGAAAAAAATGCAATAGGACGACCTTCTTGATTTAGTGTTGCAGCAATGCAATAGTTACTAGCGTCCGTTTCTACTTCAAATTCTTTATTTGGATCTACCGTTATTAAAGTGGCGTCTTTTAGATCATTTTTCAATGTTTGAAAAGATTTTAATACAGATGGAGGTAGTGGAAATTCTTTGTTTTGATTTAGTAATAAAATTTTATCAGAAATTTTTTTAATGAATTTGCAGTAATAGGAAAACATTCCAACTATTCTTTTTTGAGATTTAAGATTCAGCGGAGGTGGCATTTCGAGTAATGGTTTTAGTCTTTGATAATCGGGAGCTATTTGATTATTTTCTATGGTGTAGCCGAGTAGAGTAATAGAACTAGAAGAAATTATGCTTTTATTTTCATTTAAAGTGATGTTATATTGTTTAGCAATTTTGTAGAATTTTTGAAGATTGTAATCGTGTTCTTCTTGATTTTTTCCGCATATAGTTACGTTATCAACATACACAAAGGTATCGGTTAGATTTTCTTTTTCTATAATATAGTCTATGCTCCTCTGGAAAGCACTTACTCCATTGGTGACGCCAAAAGGAAGACGAGTAAATTGAAAAAGTTTGCCACTAACTTCAAACGCAGTGAATTTACGATCAGCATGATTTATAGGTATTTGGTGATAAGCAGATTTTAGGTCGAGAGTAGAGAAGATGTTATATTGAGCGATGTCGTCTACCATCTTATTGATATTAGGCATTGGATAAGCGTCTAGTTCCGTGAATCTATTAATGGTATCGCTGTAGTCGACTACCATTCTTTTCTTATGATTCTCATTCGAAGTTACAAGAACTTGCGCTCGCCACGGAGATATCGAAGGTTCAATTATGCCTTCTTTCAACATTCTAGCAGTCTCTTCTTTTATGAATTTGTTTGCGGCAAAAGTGTAACGTCGGGATTTTGTCGCAATAGGAGTAGTATGAGGAGAAAGATTAGAAAAGAGAGGAGGGGGTGGAACGTTTATGGTAGGAAAAAAGTTATTCGTGTTTATAGCTCCAATTATAAGTTTGTCTCTAGGACCGTCGAATTTAAGTGTTACTTTTTTATATTTTTTAAAAATATCTTTTCCGATTATTAAATCAATGAAAAGGTTTTCAATGATTTCAATTGTTATTCCAGAATGGGTTTTATCTTTCAGTATTAAATCCACGACAGCTTCGCCAGTTATTTTAGCATGTTGATCGGAAGCAGCCAGAGCTATAGTTTTGTTTTTAGGTATTGTGAAGAGTTTAAGTTTTTTAGCAGTATTTTCATTAATGAATGTTTTTACACTGCCGGAGTCCACCATAGCGTTCACGAAGTGCCCGTTAATTTGGCATTGAGTGAATGTGACATCTTTGGAGTTAGTTCCTAGTCAGGATAGAGAAGGTGAGGGGTAGTCAGAGTCGTCATAAAGAACAGCAGTATGAGTGTTAGAAATAGAAGATTTACATACTTTAGCCCAATGACCATTTTTTTTGCATTTTTTACATTCGGCGTTTCGTGCAGGACATAAATATCGAGGATGACGTGATTTTCCACAGAAAAAACAAACCCCTTTTGGATGCATATTTTCTTTAGTCACAGCTATACGATTGTAGCCCGAAGGATTATTTGTAGCTGCTACAGTAAAGTTATTTGCGTAGCTTATCGAATGCTTTTCTGCTTGTTCAAGAGATCTGGCCGTGGCATATGTGTCTTGTAAAGTCAGGATGGGTTTTTCTAACAGTCGTTGTCGGATGGACGAAGAAGAAATTCCACCGATGAAAGCTTCCCGAATGTATTGATTTTTGTTTTCTTCAGCAGAAACCGCTTCGAAGTTACATGTTTTGGCAAGCATTTCCAATTGTAGTATGAAGGCATCTATATTTTGTGTTGTTTGTTGCTTCGTCGTCATCAATCGATATCTATTATAAACAATATTTTCAGGTTTTAAATAAGCGGCGTCCAATGTTCTTAATGCACTATCGTAGTCGGTTTTATCGCTTATTAAATCGAAAACAGAGGCTGAAATACAATTGATCAAGGCAAAGAAATTATCTGAAGTGTTTTCGATTAATCCGTTATTATGTGAGCGGATATAATTCTGGAGGGTTAATTTCCAATGCCTATAGGATTTTTCGGAATTAGGGCATGTAGGTTCCACCTCAGATCTGTCGGGACGTAAGATTCGATCCATTATTTTTTTTTTTTTTTTTTTTTTACAGTTAATAAAATTGAAGTGAATAGTATCAGTAAGTAAAGAATTGCCTTTTAGAAAGGTTTTATTAACTGTAAAATACACGTACGCTCTTGAAAGGATCGAGCGGGAAAATGAAACAGAGGGCGCTTTTATTATGAATGTCAATCCCAAGGGGGATAACTCTTAACAACAAATTAAATCATAACAGAAACAATTGTAACGTAAATTGAAATATACTTTTCGTTGCCACCAACACCTTGTTTTGAAGTCTTGTTTTTGCTTACACAGTATATTAATTCTCAATTATAAAATTTGATAATTTTGTAGCTTACTCTTTAAGTCAACCATTTTTGGCTTAAAACTCATTGGTATATGAAAATTTACTGAATTTCACGAACTCAGTATAATTAAATATAAGTATATATATATATATATATATATATATATATATATATATATATATGTATATATATATATATATGTATATCACCGTTTTCTATTTACAAACTATATATATATATGTATGATTACCGTTTTCTATTTACAAAATTTCAGTTAAGGTTTTCTCTTTTAATCCTTATGTAGTTAAATTCTGGTTTAAAATTGAAGACTCTTGCGAAATCGGCTTATGCAAATGCTAAGTCTATTTCTTTTTAACAGCTTTAGTTAATGCTTTTTTTTCATCCTTATATAAATGAATTCTCTTTTGCCATTGTAAACTTTTGTCGGTGCTAAGTCTGCGATAGGTTAAAGTTATTTTTTTTTCCCTTCCGGGAATTTAAACGCCATTCTTTACTCTTATGTTTGCATTTTTTTTATTCAAATACTCTCTCTCTCTCTCTCTCTCTCTCTCTCTCTATATATATATATATATATATATATATATATATATATATATATATATATATATATATATATATATACTCGGGGTTTTTTTATATTCAAAAGTAATGGACTAATGAATTCAACGAGGTTGTTAGATAGTGCTCAATAAAAAGAGCTGATAATACTTGTTTATTGTTATATAAACATGCTCACATCCCGCTGCTACAAATAGCCACTTGTTTCAATCAAACAACAGATATCATCAGGCAGCGACTTGACTATTCAAATATATTATTCATTGAACTTTTGAATAGTCAAGTCGCTGCCTGATGATATCTGTTGTTTGATTGAAACAAGTGGCTATTTGTAGCAGCGGGATGTGAGCATGTTTATATAACAATAAACAAATATATATATATATATATATTTTAATTATTTTTTTTACTATAATAATTAAATACCTACAGACACTAGTGTTTCATCCTTTCGGGAATCTTCAGTGCAGGGTGTCACGATTAATACCAGTCGAACGATTTTAACCCCGCAACACGAGACATCTCTGGCTCGATTAGCGGAGACCTAATCCATTCGGTTACCATTAACCGCGTGAAATAACGTTGAATTTAAACATCTTAATTTTAAATGTTCATTTACGCCAGTCAGAGAGTGATCTAATCGTTACATGATGATCTATGCATAAGAGCTAAATTGACCGACTTTAATTCAACTGAAAGTGCTCAACGATAAGAAACGAATTTCTTAAAGGGGCTGTCATAATTATTTTTTACTATAATAATTAAATGATATATATATACATATGTATATATATATATATGTCATCATTTATAAAACTTATAATAATATATATATTTCATATATATAAATTTATAATAATATATATATAATAATAATAAAAATTATATATCCAGAACATATAATTATCATAATTGTATGAGATTTATTGACGACCATAAATATGCATAAACAATAACGAAGAATTTGAAAAAAATAAACGTCTGATATAATTAAATTGTGAGCATAGAGGAAGACAAGCTATATTTTTGGATTTAGATATAAAAATCGAAGATAGAATTTTTGTTTATAAAATATTTGATAAAAGAAACTCTTTTCCCTTTCAAATAGTTTGCATGCCGAACAAAAATAGCACCTGCCTTGTGTATATGTTTTACGGAAGCATTATGTCTGAGTTTCTGAGAATAGCTCGCGTTCCCTTAAAATTAATTGATTTTATACCCCAGTTTCTAGCTTAGTAATAAGGATGATTAAACACTAATAAAACTAAAATATTTATACAGTTAAATAAAGCATTTTTATCGTCATTCTAATGCTGTTAAACCGTATAAAACTAATCAATATATTTTTATAAAGGAAGTCTAAAACTACATCAGTAATGTATAAAAATCTTATATATATATTATTTACTATAACAATTATTAAATGCTTACAGACACTAGTGTTTCATCCTTTCGAGAATTATCAGTACAGGGTGTCACGATTAATGCCAGTCGAGAGATTCGAACCCCGGCAACAAAAGTCATGTCTGGCTTTATTAGCAAGGACCCGAACCACTAGGCTACCGTAAACAGCGAGAGATGCATTTGAAGTTTAAACATTAATTCTTATAAAATGTTTTTAACGTCAGTCAAAGTGATCTAATCATTATATGACGATCTGTGCGTACAAGCTAAGTTGACCGACTTATTGACAACTGAAAGTGCTAAACGGTAAGAAATAAATTTATTAAGGGGCTGACATTATTATTTACTATAATAATTATTAAATACCTACATTACAGGGCTGAGGTTAATTATTTTTTACATTTACATAAGTAAATAAGAATGTAAATATATAAATAAAGTACTACTAATAGTAGAGGCTGATAAGTAGTAATTAATCAAAATATCATATTTAAGCGTATTCTATGACTGCGCATACTGGACAGCCTGCTCATATATATATATATATATATATATATATATATATATATATATGTGTGTGTGTGTGTGTGTGTATATATGTGTGTATATATATATATATATATGTGTGTGTGTGTGTGTGTGTGTGTGTGTGTGTGTGTGTGTGTGTGTGTGGTTCAATTTTGGCTAGGATCTCCTTAAAAGTATTACTTTAAGTAATATCTATCAGGATTTTTCATCTGAATTCTATCAGTGTTTTATCTCGCTTATATATATATATATATATATATATATATATATATATATATATATATATATATATATATATATATATATATAAACAATTATTTTTATATCTGCCGACACTAGTGTTTCATACTTATGCAATCATCAGTGTAGGAAGGGATAATTATTGCTGATCAGAAGATTTGAACTAGATAAAATACTCGGAACATTTTTTGTTCCTTTGATTAAGGGAGGTGGCGTTTGCTTAACACTACTGGTGAGCCATGATTTAAGATACTGTTTTTTTTTAATCCCTGAAATAGTTTTATGGAACACAACTGATAATCCCTGAAATAGCATTAGGACTATTGTGAATTCAAGACAGCAAGTTGATGCATTGATTAATTAAATAACTTACTGACTAAGTAGTTTTCCAACGAATGATAAAAAAATTATAAAAATTAAATAAGTTTTTTCTTATATAGTTTTAAATGTTTAAAAAACTTGGACCTTGACCTATATTTGAATCCTGTCAAAATCTTTCATAAGTTTCGTTGCTATCTCTCTCTTTTTTTCTTTTTTTTTCTTCCTCCCTTTGTTGCTATCTCTCTTCTTTCTTTTTCTTTTCTTCTTTTTCTTCCTGCCTTCAAATTTTTATTCTCCCACTTCTCTTAGCATCTAAATTTTAGAATAAGGATTAATTTGATACCGTTTACTCACAGTAAGTTTAAATGATTTTCACTTACGCTGATTTATAAATATGATTCATAAATAGAATTTTAATCACTAAATCTGCATTTTTAATGACTATTTTGCTTTGCTTTGATAAGCAATTCTTTTATTTGACATTGTTTTGTTTTGTCTGTCTCCGGATGATTGTGGTTTTATTCACAAATTGATTTTACACTTGCATTTGATTATGAAAATTATATATTAAATAAACAAGTAAAAAAAAATATGTTTATTACAAAACATCTCCACCGGATTTATATCATTAAATATTTGCCGAATATCTCATCCAAACCAAAAAGAGAAACCAAGGAATCATGTCTACATCGGATTGTTACCTTGTACCTTGGAAAAATTGCAATACGAATTGAATCTTTTTACTTCACTGCTACCAAAAACTCTCACTTCAGGACTTACCATACAATTTGAATCTGAAGTTAAATATCTTTTTTCATTCTGCATCAATATCTAATTTCCCTTATTCTATGATTTAAAAACTTTAAAAACTTTTAATTATAATTTTCTATGTTTATTATCTTTAGCAAATTATTATATTTAACCGTTTAAAATCATAAAATTTAAATTCTTAAATTATAATATGATGAGCTGTGATACAGCAAAACAGTACTATACGTTTATAACTCTCTCTCTCTCCCTCTCTCTCTCTCTCTCTCTCTATATATATATATATATATATATATATATATATATATATATATATATAGCCAGTAGAGTTTAGTTTCCTAGAAGTACATCCAATGAAACAACATGTGTCTACCAAAATAGTGCTCAATGAGTGAACAGAGCAGGTATATTAATTTTATTTATACAAACATTAATGGCTACATATGTGCATACATGTTTCTGTAATCACCCACGTTGGGGGATTACGTCTTCAGGCCAAGAATTACCGTCGAAAGTGATATTTCCACCAAATACATTTTCCTATTTCGTTTATCAAGTTAGCATGCAACCTGGGTAGGAGTCATATATATATATATATATATATATATATATATATATATATATATATATATATATATATATAATGTTGCCGGGTTCGAATCTGTTGACTAGTGTTAATCGTGACACCCTGCACTGAAGATTTCCGAAAGGATGAAACACTAGTGTCTATAGGTATTTAATTATTATAGTAAATAATTATGTCAGCCTATTTAAGAAACTCGTTTCTTATCGTTGAGCACATTCAGTTGAATTAAGTCGGTCGATTTAGCTGTTATGCGTAGATCATCGTATAACGATTAGATCACTGTGACTGACGTTAAAAACATTTAAAAATAAAATCTTTTAATTCAACGATTTTTCTCGCGGTTTATGGTAGCCGATTGGATACGGTCTCTTCTAATCGAGCCAGAGATCATTCGTGTTGCCGGGTTCGAATCTGTCGACTGGTGTTAATCGTGACACCCTCCACTGAAGATTCCCGAAGGGATGAAACACTAGTGTCTGTAGGTATTTAATTATTTTAATAAATAATTATATATATATATATATATATATATATATATATATATATAAGTTATAAAATATGTATGGCAATATGGATAGATAGCTATGTAATGAAAATATATTTTATAACTTACTACCTAGCTCTACCTACGTATTGAGCACTGTTGAAGTAAATACTTAAAGTTTACGCATAAATTTATACTTTCGTATGTTCATTTATGTGATTAAATTAAGTAATCATACATATATATATATAATATAAATAAACAACAAACTAAAACCCGCAAACGTAAGAATAGACACAAGGAGATCCTATGGTTCAACCCCCCGTATTCCAAAAACCTAGAAACAAACATAGCTAGAGAATTTTTTAAAATATTAGATAAGAACTTTAAAGCCCCCCATAGATATAATAAGATTTTCAATAAGAACACAATTAAAGTCTCTTACTCTACTATGCCTAACCTTCATCAGAAAATAATTAGCTCTAATAATAATAAAATTAATAAACTACAAAATGCAACTATACAAAATACATCGGACTGTAACTGTAGAAGAAAAAATAAATGTCCCCTACAAGGCTCATGTAAAATTAAAAATGTTATCTATAGCTGCACAGTATCAAAAACTCCAAATATACAAGAACCTATCAACAGCCATAACTCAACTACCAGATTAAATAATAACACCAACTTAAATCAATCTACCGATCAATTATTAACCAACCCACCACATTATAATCCAACAATAGACCTAACGAAAATAATCATAATAATCAAGAGGTAATATATATTGGTTCCACATCTGGCCCAATAAAACATAGAATTTCAACGCACAAACATTCTTTTAAAAATAACTCTCTATCAAACCAAACTACTCTATCCAACTATATTTGGCAACTAAAAAATAGCAATATTTCTTTCAACTTAAAATGGCAAATAATTGAGACTTGCAAATCATATAAACCAGGAGATAAATTTTGTACATTATGTACAAAAGAAACCCTAAAAATTTTAAAATATGAAGATATAAAAAGCACAACCAAACTAGTAAATTCAAGACACGAGCTTCTATCATGTAATCATAAACGTTGGTTTAAATTTAATAAATATAAACCACCTTAAATCATTAAAAATTACTCATTAGTAAACATAGATTTTTTTTTTAATAAATTAAGTTAAACCAATTACCGCCCTTAGACTCGTAAATCAAATAATAAATAAAGCCATGACAATTATCTCCCCTTAAAAACTTGCAAAATAAATACTCTCTCTCTATAGATATTAACTGTAGCGTCTTTAAATCAAAATACGCTAACGGAAACAATTTACTCCACGAGCGTCGCCCTTTTAAAATTCATCATTCAATAAAATAAAAAGCTATAGCAAACATCTAAATGACTACTTTAAATACAGTTCCTGATTTCAAAAAAAGAAAAACCAAAAGGTAATTATATATCTATATATTTTTAAATCAAATTTATTATGTAAATTCAAAAAAATATATTTTTTTTCTACTCATTTCTATCTCTAACCTATACCAATTTTCTTATTAATTTTCTTATAAATTTTAAATCCAAACCTTTTACTTCAATTTTTCAGATTCATCTGCCTTACTTTTAATGCTAGGTTTATTTTTGGTGTCTTTTCAATTCAATAGAAATCCTCCTAAATTTGCTGATGAGGAGACCGTGCTTACCAAAAAAACTATGTATAATTGTTCTACGTGACTTCATGTATACCACAAATAAAAAGCACGGATTTCCGAAACGATCGTACAGATAATTAACTTTGTTGTTGTTCCTTCTTATGAAACTGATTTTTAATTTAATTAAATTTTGATTTTTAAATTTTAAAATTTTTAAAAAATTTTAAATTATAAATCACATTACTTTATATATATATATATATATATATATATATATATATATATATATATATATATATATATATATATATATATAAGTATTCATCAGGAACTATGCAAATTGGAACATACAAAAAACTATTATTCAACAAGGATTACATAATGTTTTTTCTTTTTAAATCTCGAAGAACATGCACCTGATTATATGGAGTTTCAAAGAATGACCCTTATCCTTAAGGGAAATTAGTTAACAAAATGATATTAATGAGCAGACCATAAATATTGCTTGTTAGCACATAAATCATACAAGTTAGAAAAACATTTCATCCAACGCATGAACATTGTTAAACAAAATGTTTTTACTATAGGCTTTAAAAATAAAGGTACAAGATTCAATTTGAAATTTATTTATCTTCAAAGTGCACTTTTATAAATTTTACAAAGTAAGGGATAAAAATTTAATTCAAATTGAATAAAAAAAATTACCTTGGATTTATTTTATGTAATGTACAATCTGTTGCACTTTTAAAAAAACATCATTGAAAATTTTTATGTCTAGATCATTAATTGGAAAACACATAATACTTGCTTTTACATGTCTCCAACTTTGCAACATGGCAAGAAAGGAGAAAAGAAAGAAGAAAAGAAAGAAGAAAAGAAAGAAGAAGAAAACAACACTGCTAGTACAAAATAAAATACTTCATATCTTTTTCAGAAATAAAAATACACCAAATTTTTTTTGGGCTTGAAGTTTTGGAACTGCTATCAATAATGTGCTAATTTTATTTATCTCAACTTACTTTTCTCTCTCTTTCTCTCTCCCTCTCACACACACACACACACACACACACACACACACACACACACACACACACACACACACACACACACACACACACCATCCTCAGGTGTATTCGATCTCTCTGTACGGAGGTTTGTCAGGGTAAAGATCCTGACATGATGATACTTCTAACAGGAAGTAACGCTTGACCAACTATTCAAAAAAGACAAAATGAATATAAATATAAACAAAAGAAAATACTGGCAGGTCGCCAACTAGGATAAAAAGGGCCCCTCAACTCGTTCATGCACCAAACGGGAAGAGGTAAGCAATGGGATCAGGCCTTGATAAAAAGATCCTGGCCCTCTACCACCAACAACTGCAGCAACCACAAGTAAAAAAAAAAAAAAAAGAGAGAAAAGGAACACAAGAAGCTTAAAAACCCTGCTATGGACTGTAGCTCAAATGAAGGTACTGCTGTTTTGCTTTCATTATTCAAAGTTTGAAAAATGGAGAAAAATATCAAATCAGATGTTTATTGAGAGATTAAGAATGGAAGATAACTGTGAAGCCATTTGAATGCTTGATACATATTAATTGTTTCTGCTTCCCCCGCCGACAACCAGCACTCGGAGCCGCACAAAGCAACAGTAAAAGTTTGAAACATGTATTCATTCGAGTCGTGTCCTGTCTCCTACAGACATTGACGACTTTGTCTTGCCCCCCCCTCTCTCTCTCTTTCTCTTTCTCTCTCTCTCTTTCTCTCTCGAGACATTCATGAATTCATTGTTGCTCATCATTCAAAATCCCATTTACAAAGTTTTTCAAAAGTGTTTGCCACATTGTCATAGTTTTTTCTGCAGTTTCTTTCTGTCCGAGTAATGCTCATACTCGGCGAGTGTCCTGACCATCATACCCAAAGGAATCTTCCGCTCAGCACAACGAAATACGAAACCATGGACATAATTATTTTTTGGTAGCTACCGTATTACATCAGTCACATGTTTTCCATGATCTCATGCTAGCCTAATTTTTTTAGGGGGTGTGGGTGTTGAAGTGGGTTCTCAACTTTGCCCAAAGGTATTCAACACACTACCCGCGGGAAGGAGGCGAGTTACTTTTCCTTTGGCAGCAGTGCTATCCCGTCATTTCAACATCTATATTTTACGTTAATTTACGGTAAATGTTAATATTTGATTTCGGTCACGCTTAACTTAAAATATGATTTCTTTGGTCAGTCATACGTAAATCAAATAGTATTTCTCTTTGTTTACCAGATTAAGTATGGAATAGTAGTTTTTCTGTTGTCTAACACGCTTAGTTTTAAATAGCATTTTCGTTCTCTTTTCATGTTGCAGTTTGAAATAGTATTTTCCTTTGTCGATCACGATTAATTTGGAAATAGTATTTCCACTTGTTTGTCACGCTTAATTTTTTAAATTGCATTCCTTTGGTGTGTCATATTAAAGTATTAACTAGTATTTCCTTTTGTCTGTCACGTCTAATTTTGGAATAGTATTTTTCGTTTGTCTGTCATGCTTAATTTTTAAATTGCATTCCTTTGTAGTGTGATTCTTAAGGTCTAAATTGTATTTCCTTTTTGTCTGGCACGCCTAATTTTGGAATAGTATTTTTCGTTTGTCTGTCACGCCTAATTTTGGAATAGTATTTTTCGTTTGTCTGTCACGCCTAATTTTGGAATAGTATTTTTCGTTTGTCTGTCACGCCTAATTTTGGAATAGTATTTTTTGTTTGTCTGTCACGCTTAATTTTAGAATTGTAGTTTTTGTTTTTCTGTCACGCTTAAGAATAACATTTTCATCGCAAACCGCACAGATTGGATTGACGCCGAATAGTCGTTCTTAGATTTTTTTACACATATTCTTTTTCATCTCTCTTTCTCTATTCGTGTTTTATTATTACGCCTTTCCTCATCAAACCTTCGTCTTTCCTTTGTCTCTACGGGCACTTAACTTTAAAAACAAAACACAATTATTGACATCAATTTACAAATGCAATTATAAAATCTTTGGATTCGTGCCACTGACTTCGTGTCTTTCATCAACCTCAGGTGTTCGTTTCTTGAGTGTCTACAATTAGACAGCTTAACAGGAAACACTCGGATCAGTTAATGTTTATTGCCGTCAGAAAGGAATAATCTACCATCGTCTCTAGTTTCAATCATCCTTCGTAGATGAAGCACCTGTCGACGCCGCGTGAGAATTTATAAGCAGCATGTTCAAAATAAGATACCAGAAATTTCCTATTAATAGACTGCTTAAACTGCGTATGGTAAGTTATGCCTGCGTAGACGTTATACTTCAGAATAATGAGATCGGTACGTCAGATTCAAAATCTAGCACTGATCCTTCTGGTACGAGGATCGTTCAATATGTAATGACCCTAACCCACTTCCATTTGGCATATCCTACTGAAATACCCCCTATTATCTTGATCTTGCACCCCTTGACTTTCACTGCCTTTTTTTTTTATATCTCACGTTCACCCCTAACAAGGCATATCACCACTTGGACGTAAGGTGCTGCTATTTGGGAACATGCCCAGGAAAGAGTAACAAGACGTTAGTTTACGTTACATTTAAACTTCTGCGTATCACTATAGACAGGGAAGCACGTAGCAGGAAGGGAATTCTAAACTCTAGCTGTTCGACGGAAGAAACTACTAGAGTAAAAAGCTTTCTGGCATTTAGGGATCTCAACAGTGAAGGGGTGTGATTTTGCTGCTAAGTGGGTTTGTCGGGAGTATATACGTCGAGGGGGGCACAGGTGTAACGAGTTTATCAGAGCAAATTCCGTTGTTAAAATACTTGTAAAACAAGCAGAGGGATGTAACATTGCGGCGATGGGACAGGTGTTGAAGCTTAGTTGACGAAGTGGAACCTATTAGATTGAAGACTCTTTTGAACCCTATCTAAGAGGAAGGGACTAGCGGTACATGCACCATCCCAGATGTGGCAACAATACTTCCTGCATGGGCGTATGGTGGCTTTTAGAGGCACAGCATACTTTTAGATGTGAGTAGTTTTCTAGCACGATAGAGGGACCCCACCTTATTTTCAGCAGCCTTTGCAATATCCTCAATGTATTTTTTCTAGTTCATATTGCCTATTAAGATGAAGTGTTTCCAGCCATGCAGTTGTTTTTTAAAGAAAAGCGGTTCCCAGTTGATTCAGTCTTGACTTCTGGAGTCATAATGTGGTTTGAGGACCAACCTGCAGATTTTCAGAGCCTCATAAAGCAGTAGGAGACGTGATCAGGGACAATTCTTATTGAACGCTTCTCATATATGTATCTCTTAATCCACATGAGTTATTATACAGGTACGTTAAACAAGTTATATGGAAATCTTGCTTCTCGGAACAAATCAAGAATTTTTTTTTAAGCTGTAATGGAGACAGTGCTATTTTACGGTTCACCGGCATAGACTCTCAGTATAAACTTGAAAATAAGTTAGATGGAACTTACGCTAGAATGCCCAGACAGTGTTAAACAAACACACCCAACCATTGGCCGTCTATATGATCGGTTGCCCAGGATCTCTTCAGTAACGAGACAAAGAAGAACACGATATGCCGGACTTTGCTACAGAAGAAAAGATGATGTGATACTGTGGGATGCTAAACACGGAACCGCCAAAGTAGGAAGTCCTGTCAAGACGTACAACAAATTATTGACAGAAAATGCTGGCTTACAGTTTGAAGATCTTCCTAAGGCCATGGAAGATAGAGACCTATGAGAGGAAAGAGTCAATTTGGTCCAGGCAAACCGCTCGATACGATGATGATGATGATGATGATGATGACGATGATGACGAAGAAGAAGAAGAAGAAGAAGAAGAAGAAGAAGAAGAAGAAGAAGAAAAAGGAACAAGTTAGATAACATTCGGAAACCAGAACCGAAGCCAGAACTAAAGATACAGTTATTCAATTCCACTGTTGAACTTATTTTGCTGTATAGGATAGAAAGTTGGACCTTTCCAAATAAAATGTGCAGATAAAAAATAGGTATCTATACCAGAATGATAAGAGCAGTCCTAGGGGTTACTTACGGGGATACGATATAAAAAAATGACTTATATAGGAAAAACTTCTCACAAGTGCCCGTATCCTACATCTTTACAAAGCCACCATTCGACCGCGTATATTCCTGTCACATTTGGTCGGGTGCACCAAATACATGCCTCTCCCTGTTAAATATGTACGAAAAAAGAGTCTCTAATCTAATAGGTTACACACTATCTATCAAGCTCCAGCCACTGTCCCATCACTTCAATATTGCATCCTTGAGTTTATTTCGCCAGACCATTCAAGTAATGTGTTCCGATAAACTCGTTGCGCTGGTATCCCCTCGACATAAACACCCGCGACCGACCCGTCAGTCATAAAAATCCCATTTCTTCACTGTAAGGATTCCTAGATGCCGGAAGTCTTTCTAATCTATTGACTCTTTTCCTTATACGGTTCCACTTCAAAATACTTCTCCTTCTTACTCTTTCCCAGACTGTATCGACACGCAGACATTTAAATGTAATGCTAATAAACACTTCGGTGCACAATTCTCCACTTATCGTGCCCCTGTATGTATAGGTCCTAATTCGCATTAGCTCCTTACGTCTCAATGGCAACCTGCCTTGTTTGAGGTGAACCAATTATATATATATATATATATATATATATATATATATATATATATATATATATATATATATACTTTCAATTTGTCTTTACATGTTGCTACACAGTCATGAGCATGTTTTGGTCTTCTAGTTTTTAGTAACTAGAGACCTCTTCAGGTAACAACGTATATTCAAAGGCAGAATTCTTAATGAAAAACGAAAATTTTCAGCAAAAGAAGGTTTTTAGTAAAAAAGGGGGTCAGGGGGTGAAGTTCACCTGTATGGAGAACAAGGTTGGTTGAGTGTGGATTTATTTATTTTTTAAAAAATTTATTCATTTGTTTATTTATGATGGGGTTAGGGGATGGAGTAGGTAGGGTTGGGGTTGAGGAGTTAAATTTTGGGATCCAAGCAGAATATAGATGTTATCTTCAACAAATGTTTGTTCTGTGTGTCTGCTGCTCGCTGTAGGTCTAAAACCTATATGGGCTAGTGTATTATAATTCTTTTTTTTTTTTTTTTTAATATTATCTCTTCTCTCTTAGTACTTAGTATTCTTAGGTCTTTCCGCGAAAAGGTTAAAGATTCATCCGGATATATTGATCATTTCTTAAACTCCTAAAGGGTCGGTTAAGGGAATGAAAAGGGGGGGGGGCGAGAGACGTAAGAAAGAAAGGAAGAGAGAGAAAATGGCAGACGACGAAGAGGAAGGAGAGGGAAATGGAGGAGAATGAAAGGAAGAAAAAAGAAGATGGAGGAAGAAGAGAGAAAAAAGAGAGAAGAGGGAGTGGGGGGCCTTATAAAGCGTTTAATGGTGGTAGTTTGTTTTATCTCGCTTTACTAAAACCTGTTTTTCTAGACTAAATCTAATATTTATTACTATTTCAGCTGTTATTTTAATTTTCATTTATTTATTAGTATATTTATATATGTAAATTTGTTATTTATTATCTTAAAACGTTTCGTAATAGTAGTAATTGTAAACTCAGAATATATATCATTACTAAACTTGTTATGCTCAGATGCAGTCATTTGTTAAGGCAGCGATAATAAGTATTTAAAATGGATGCTGGCTGGAAATTCTTTGGAGTTATTTGCTACTAACTGGCAATGATATAACTTTACTGAAGGTTATATTAATTATTTGTAAATAGTAATACTCACCGATCTTATACACGTAAAAAAAAGCAACGAAACTGTATACACTGTTAGAAGTGCATGACAGTGGAACTCTGTTCCTTCTGCCTGTGTCCCACCTGACTACAACTTGGATGTCCTCAAGTCCAACATAAACAAATTCCTTATGAATCTCCCCCTTAAGTAAGACACTTTTTCAAATCTCCAATACTAACGATTTCTACGATACTATACCATTGATTACTGTACACGTAATAATCTTTATCCCCGAGTGGCTTCCGGGCCTTGATAAGTGGTAACTTTCATGTAAAACAAAAACAAAAAAAAAACCCACACGTATCCATATATTGATATGTTACATAACTTCCTTGAGTAGATGCACACAAGTATTATTTGGAGTTATATTTTAATGTCCATGTAATATAGGGTCGTGCATCATTAATCATTAAGATTTAGACCGTACGTAGTGATTGATGTATCAAAATTGAGGTAAGCGATTAAAAAAAAACATTGTAGAGCGTTTCACTCTAGTGGTAATATAACCATTGGTTCCAGGGAGGCCAGAGAGTTAATATTTGTAGTGTATGTTTTCGGTTACAAGATAATTGTTTTGTTCTATTTTTTAGGTTAAGGTTGCACGAGATGTAATCCAGTGTAACTTGCTCTGCCCCGGTATTGATCAGTCTTGTATTAACCTCGTTATATTTCACGGGTTACTTTACCTTTGAAAAATAGCAACCTCAAATTATATATATATATATATATATATATATATATATATATATATATATATATATATATATATATATATATATATAAAGATAAAGTTCTGCCTTTGGACGTCTCAGAATCACTGTGTGGGAGCGTAAAGAAATTCGGCTGCAAACCAAACTTCAAGCATACCGAGCTGTGATTCTTACCATCCTCATGTATGCTTGCGAAACTTGAACCGTACATTTTGAAGCATATTGTACAAAAAGAAAATAAACTTGAAACTGAACATTTTCTATATGACCTGCTTCCGTATATTCTTGAAAATCAAGTGGCAAGACAAGATACAAGACAGAAAGGTTTTAACTCGATCAAACCTGACAGTACACACCATGTTACAGCAGTTCCAAGTTCGTTGGGCAGGTCATATATGCCGCATATTTGATTCAAGGTTACCAAAACAGCTTCTTTATGGCGAGGTGTCCAAAGAGAACAAAGACCTGCAAAAAGACAGCGGAAACGGTTCAAGGACAATATGAAGGTCACCCTCAAACGGTTCGGTTTGTATCCTAACTCATGCGAAAAACTAACCAACGACAGATGTTTCTGACGTACCGCAACTCACAAAAGGGCTACAATAGCTGAATCCATACGCAATGAAGAAAGTAAGAGGAAACGTAACATTAAAGAGGACAGCAGTCAGCACCTCTGACACAGAATTATCCCGCAGGTGTCCAGCATGCAGGAAATACTTCAAAGCTCGAATCGGTCTAACAAGCAATCTTCGAATCCACAGAACGATCATCTTCGCAATATAATAGCAAGGAGACCCGACGTTGCTCGGGATTAAATGACAATTAACGAATGTTACAGATTCCTATATTTTTAAGGCTATTGAAATGGGTGAAATCGCCCATTTTTCAATCAAATCGATTGATTGCCTACTCTAATTGAGGACCCATCGCGGTGCACTTTGAAGAAGCTTCACATGTCTCCCCGAAGTAGCTTAGTCCAAAATATATAATCGAACCCGACGACAGAAGCCATCCCTGGCTTGATTAGCAAGGACCCAATCCATTCAGCTACCGTTAATCGCAAGAAATGCTGTTGAATTTAAACATTTATTATTATTAAATGCTTTTTAACATTAGTAAGGAACAAACCGCTCGGCCAACGTCAACCGCGGCTAGAATATAGTCGAAATAAACCGAGAGTGATCATGTGATTTTAACATCACTATCTGCGCAAGTTAATTTTAGTAACCGATTTATTTCATTTCAACGTAAACAATAAAAGCCCAGTTACTAAACGGGCAAACTTGTTTGTTTACGAACAGACGATTTGAGCACTATAAAGGTGGTGGCGGGTGTCTGTTTAAATAGATATTCCGACAAGTTATTTACGGGCGTCAATTCCATGGTCGAGTTGGAGAACCGCCGACTGTCAACACGACGGTTCTAGGTTCAATCCTTGGCTTGGGAGAGATGCTAGTCTAGCGGCACTGATGAGTTGTGATACAACGAAACCGGACTGTATGTCGATGACTACAAATATATTTTATATATAAATATATATAAATGCAATTTTGTCTTTATGTTGTGTGAGTTCCTTCCTTATAGAATCCGAAACGGTTGAACAGATTTTTAAAAAATTTACAGAACTTTAGTGTATATGTCTGGGAGTGATCTTAGTTAAGTTTTGTCTTAGAATACCCCCGATAAATATCGATAATTTATAACCGATAATTGGAACCGTTATTTTAATTTATCTATCATCGCTAAAACCACTTTTTCCATGTCGTCGCTTAGCAACTATGATAGAACTACGGGGCATTAAAAAATCTACTGTGGGTAAGGTGATAGCGTGTTTCTTTCTTTCTTTCTTTTTTCTTTCTTTTTTTTTTTTTTGCATGACGTGGTCTGTAAGTTCAAGCCTCGCACGTAAATTTCATAGTTTTATTTTCGTTAACTGGAAAGAAGTTTGTATAAAATAATTTTTATAAAAGAAACAGTAGGTTCTCTTGAATGCAATGTAGAATAACATATATTTTGGACTAAGTTACTGCATGGAGTCCCGTGAAGGTTTCTCCCGGGCGATTTCACGGATTTCGATGACAATAAAAATATAGGAGTGTGAAAATATTCGTTGATCATCATTCAATCCCGGGCAACGTGGGGTCTCCCTGCTAGTGCACACACACACACACACACACACACACACACACACACACGCACACACACGCGCGCGCACACATATATATATATGTGCGCGTAAAACTGTTCTCTTTTTCGTACGATCTATGACTTTTTCTTTTCTTGCATTTTTACTTCAATATCCTGAAGATGTCCTCTGAAATAAGGACGAAACGTTGATTATTTTAATTATTTCATTCGGTTTTTCTATTTTTCTCAAAACATAACGTCAACCACCGCTGGTATTTTTACATTTCTTATACATTCTGTCGAAATGGAAAACCGATCTTCTCTGCGAACATATATATATATATATATATATATATATATATATATATATATATATATATATATATATATATATATATATATATATATATATGTGTGTGTGTGTGTGTGTGTGTGTGTGTGTGTGTGTGTGTGTGTGTTTTGATTACACTAATAAACAAACTGAAGAACGTAGATTTCTAGTAAGCGTAAACAATATTCTATGTATCTTGTTGACTAGGTGAGCGTGCAAGTGTTTAGTTTATATTGTGTTTTCTCAAGATATTTATATACTACCTTACTGCCAGTCGCGATATTTAACGTAGATGAAAACAATACTGCTCTCATGTTCCAATCACTTTATATACTTGTTGTTTTAAAATGAATTATATCTCCGTGTCTCCAGTTGCGCGCAAGCGGGTGGGCTAATATGGCGGTAGACCAAGTTACTATTGGAGAGTGGTGGTGATGGTGTGTGTGTTGGGGGGGGGGTTGCATCCCTTTTTAACACACACGAATCAAGTTGAGAATGGTTTGCCGCACTGTCAGAAATGTCTATTACCTCTTTATAAGTTACTGGCAATTTTTTTTTTTTTTTTTTTACTATAGACAGTGAAACAAAAATGCGGAAAAAAAACGAAAAAAAAAACCGAATATATAATAAATAAATGTTATCGGAGCTAGATAAGTTACTCTTCTACCTATCTGGATAAGTTCTTTTTAGTCTTTTAACTTATGGTATTTATTTGCTTTCCATTAAAAGCAAAATGTGACACAAGGTCGTTTTTAATGCTCTCTAAAAAAGGGGCGGTAAAAATACAAATTGCCTTAGTATAGAAGAGTTTCCGCCACATTTTTTTTTTTTACATAGGAATCACCACTTATCAAGGTCTGGAGGCCACTCGAGGATAAGGGTTAATGGGTATACATTAGTCCATGGGATTATAGCGTAGTAAACATAAGTAGTGGGAATTTTGTAAATTGGATTACTTGGGGGGGACGGTTTATCAAGAACTTGTTTACATTGGACTTGAAGACAATCATATTGTAGTCAGCTGGAAAGCAGGCAAACGGAAGAGACGTTCACAGGCGTGCAATTCTAAGAAAGAAACTTTGTTCATGGAATCTACGTTTGTTTAGGCACAGATAAAGAGTGTGGGAAACTGTTGATAGTAGTTTGGGCTAGACAAGTGTTTTTCGTGAAAGCTTGGCGAGGGGGAGGGCCATAGATTGAAGCTCAGACGAGCACTTGCCATGAAAATAATAATAAAGCAGAGACAGGTTTGCAACGTCTCAATAATAACAATAAAGCAGAGACAGGTTTGCAACGTAGCATCAGAACAGATATTAAACTTGGATCTTAGCCAGAAGTGTTTTAACTTATATTAAAGCGTTTATTCAATTCAGGAAACAAGTAATATCGAGCGTTACGTGAGAAGAGTGGCGGACAAAATACTACTAGAAATCAAATCAGTAAAAGTTACCGTAATTTTTATTTGGTTGGTTTTTACTTTGTTTACTTTTCAATTTGTGAGCGATTATCCAGACTTGAAATTTTGGCTGTTTTCAGCATTACTGTCTGTCTGTTTTATAATATCAATCTTCCCCTTGATTCTGACTTTTCCTAATCCTTTTTCCAAGTTCGTTAAGACTGATCCTAATGCTCCTACAATTATTCGCATTATATTGATTTCTACAGTGAAGGTGTGGGATTTTGCTTATAGTGTTGCTGAGTGGGATTACGCAGTTTGATTTAGAGGTATTATTATTTCCGTTTTTTATTTATTTATTTTTTTTAGTTTAACGTCTAGTTCTCCAATCTAAGGTCAAAAACCTAAAACTTCTAATGCTGATTCATTCTTAGCAAACATTTACTAAAAAATTGTATGGATCAGTTAAGACACAAGGTCACTAATAATAAGCTCTCATTGCATTAGTCTATATTTATAACATATAAATTATATCGGATTATTGTCGTCGAAATATACATACGTTTCTGAATGACGATTGGTTATTCGTATTATTTGGATCCTGCGGACTACTGTTCCCATCCTGAGTGTCATTTTCACAACGTTTCGGTCGATGTAACCTTCGACCTTCCCAAGGTGTATCTTGTCAGGCTCGGGAATGTTTATATCGAACTCGGGAATTTGGATGGAATTTCGAACGGAACTCTTTATTTACTTCATGGAGGCAGCGCGCTCGTTCCGTCAGCCACAAGTACTCGTGGCACAGAAATTGGAAAAATCATTTTACAAATGATTTTCTCCTGAAAGTTGAAGATTCAATTCTCAGTGTGAGCAACCAAAAAAAAAAAAAAAAATGCAATTGCGAATTACTTAGGACCTCTATTTAGTCATGGCTGAGAGTGAAAAAAGCATGCTACCCCCGCTAAGTAAATGTAGGGTTCCGTTCAGAATTCCGTCCAAATTCCCGACTTCGATACAGATGAGAACAGCATGTGCTTATTTTAAGCAATTGCTATGGAAGAAACGATACAGTTAATTACTTTTATTTGCGGTAGTTGCTTTCAGAATTTAGTACCACACGGACTATAAGCAAATCTGTCTCGACCGTCATCAAATATTGATGGGTTGCCATGGCGTACAAATAAGTAAACCTGGGCCGTTTTAAAGGTAATGGATGAGGTTCTATGGACACATAGCCATCAACGTCTCCATCTAGTTTGCCAAAGGTCTGTTTGATTCTCCTGACTTGCGTACAAGAACATGACATGTTGAGACTTGACTTTCCGCCATTTTCTTTTTTTCATTTCTTTTTTTGTTTTGTTTTATTTGTTTTGTTTGGTGGATAAAAAAGTACAGCCAATTGAATGTGATGTTGTATTACACTGAACAATAAAGCACCCTCAACACCAACCACCATCCTTCTTCCAATAATTCTTTCTCTCCCAGCCTTCACTCTGTATTTCTATTATCTTCTCTCTGGCGAAACTGATTGCAAATCCCGCTGGGACACAATGCATTTGTCCCCAGACGCAGAGTTTTCAGTTTTTATCTCGTTCTTCCGTTTATTTGTTTTGTTTCATGTCTTGCTCTGAAATCTCGGGACAAAGGCCTAAAGACTGTTTAATGCAATTTCATTGCCGACAGTCACTTACCAAAACAACGGTGGATTATTTTTCTTATTTGTATTATGTATATACTAGCGGGAGGGGGTCGCCTGGCTTTGCCCAGTCGTAAAATACGCTTAAACATGATATGTAAATTTGTCCAGATTTCGTATATATTATTATTATTATTATTATTATTATTATTATAGTGTCGTGATTTCCAAAAATAAATAAGTATTTGGTTGCCATCAGCTAAAATCGAAATCGAAAGCAAAATTATAGCATCCAAAAGCTGGTGACGTTACCACTGTACCAACGTGACACGCATATGAACTGAGTAAAACTTAGAAATGGAAAATAAACTAAGATGAATGCATAAAATGCATAAAGTTCTTTTCTTTTTTTTAAATTTTGACCCATTTTCGACCCCTTAAAAACTGTTTAACCGGCTAAAGATCCACAAAAGAACGGTACATAAAAAATTAAATCACTGTAGACCCCTAGAGCTACTCTGCGACTTTTAGTTTCGGAAAAGATAGAGTTTGAAAATATGGAGACAAACAGACAGACAGACGGACAGATAGACGGACAGACAGGCAGAGAGACATATAGCTTTTTATATTTTAGATTGATTATATAAATACTACCATAATACTTTTGACATACGTACGTACGTATGTACGTACTTGTATTATGGTTTTAAGATTATAAATTTTTTGATCGGGAGATCCTATTCATTAAAGAGGGAGGATAAAAGGTGATAACATACTACAAACATTAAATTATTATATAGGGACGCTAATTTAATGTTCGTAGTATTTCTCACCTTCTATCCCCCTTTGTAAAAAAACCCCCCAGAATCTCCCGATCACAAGTTTTCAGGCGAATTTATTTTTGCCCCCATCACTTTACCAGTCATCACCAAACTTGGTCGAAGTGTCGATTCCAGGAAAGGTCAAAGTCACACTGTTGGCGATAGCTTCTGATCTGTTTAGTGCAGAGACTCGCTATTTGGCCAACATTGTAGCCAATGAAGTCTGACGTGTTATATGACCTTAACCTTTAGATTAACTTAAAAACTTAGGTCGATGTCGAAATTATGACGAACTTTCAAATTTTGAGTTGTCAAAATTTGACGTGTTGAACTCGTGTAATTTCATGACAGAAACTATTGTATGAAATTCCAGCCAATTAGAAACATGCTTTGGAATTATTGATGTTTTCAGGGCATAACTTCGGAAATACTTTATACAATATGGAGAAAGCTAAGATGAAACGTTAACTCAGGGGTCAGCAACCACGTGGAGTGTGCGGGCCAAAAAGCTATATTGATTATAGGAGGAGGGCCAAACAGCTTTGGCTACATTGTAATGGAGAACAACAATGGTATTAAATATGTAAATAAATTTTATGCGTGTTTGAAGAAAACAAGTATTAAATATAAGATTATATTTAAATCGTTATCATGTATTTACTTAAGAAATATAGAAATACAGAATAAATAAAAGAAATGTTACAAGCATATTGTACAAAAAGAAAATAAATTTATTATTTATATCGTGCCAACCCAAATTTACTCAAGGGCCGAATTTGACTTGCAGTTGCCAACCTCTAATTTAGACCACCCTTACATTATCATGCGGTAGTGTGTAGTCTTGCAATTCATTTATATTAGTATTTGTAGTTACGACAAAAAAGATTGTCTCAAAAGATTAGTCACGGGTTATGAATTATCGAATGAAATCAAAGTTGACCAAACAGTGGCGGGGGTTGTGACCCATCGGGTCACGAGTTGATAGCGACTTGTATTTTGAAATCCGATGCAAGTATGGCGAACCCTGTCGTATTTAGTTTATTTTTAATTCTTTGATCTCTCCATTAGCTTTTGATCTGTTGTTGACTATGCTGAATTTAATTGTGGGCGATGTTTCCGACGAAACTACAAAACCAAACTGGTAAAACAAACAAAGAAATAAAAATGGCGAGTTTTCTTTTAGTATTTGCCAAGTTGTTGGCCATTTTTTGGGGGTGGTTGGTTTGGTGGGGGTATTTTTATTTCTTTTTTCTGTTGTGAAAAATGAAAAGGTTACTATTATTGCAAGCTGTGATTCTCGCAGGAAATTTAGTGTTACCGAAAAAGTAAATAAAAAGAAAAAAAAATCTATATTTTTAACATATCATTTTATTGCATCAAACAATTCGTTCGCTTTGTCGGCAGAATGAATCAACTGGTTGGGTGTCTGTGATGACGTGGCAGTTAAAGTTCGCACATCCTTTTTTCTCCAACGCTACTTCCGCTTCCGTTGTTTTTCATTTCCAAGGAATCATGGTTGGTATTCGTTTCTCCAAATATCTTACCAGTTAGCGCAGTGTATAGCTAAATATATCAGTGATATATCTTCATCATATGCTTAAATTTTCTATTTGGTGTTTAATCCCAGTGCTGATGAACAGACTTTATTTTTTTTTAAATGTATCGTCTTAGAAACGATCGTACACCGATTAGTTGTTTGATATTAAATTCTTGGAGCCTACACAAATGATTTTTCCTCCCTCGACACACACACACACACACACACACACACACACACACACACACACACACACACACACACATATATAGTAGCGGTCATAGTGTTATCTATTCAAAATGCGTTTTACAATGTAAATACTTATTAAATCTACTTTTGTCACTGGTCCACGATATATGCACACTGACAGCGAGTAAAACACAAAGCAGTTGATTTATCAGAAAATATATTGTTTTTATTTCACACCGACAATCAGCCTTGGATTTAAAGTTATTACTGGCGTCTTGACATTTCTAAAGCTCGTGGGGTTGGTGCATGGTTGGGTCGGATGTTGGCGGTGAAAAAAATGTGTCAGGTTTGCTCCTCTTTGGTCGAATATCTCGTTTCCTCTTTGTGACGATTTAAATAAACATTATTTTCCCATTCAATATGTTTAATACTTTCTATTGTCTACTATTTCAATCCTCTGACCGATATCCTCTCACATACTTCTGGGTCAAATTATGCATTCCAATAGACAATGGTGGAAAGTTCCGCATTCTTAATATAGAATTCATCTTCGTGTGTGCAATCCATCGAATGCTTCTTATCCTGAGGTTGCCTGCCAATATCCAACGATAGCATAAGAAACGGAAACAACAAAGACATAAATATTACTTAAGAATGTAGAAATGAAATCAAACCACGTGTACACTGTTAAGTGAGAACAAAGAAATGGCTGCCCATAAGCCTCGGATAAAGATCATTAAAAACCACTCAAAATCGAAAATTAAACAAAGTGTTGTTAGAAACACATCCAATAAATTACAACAATCGTGCGAAGATGTAATATTCTACCGGTATTTTATTTCATTTCGATTTTTGAGCAATTAGATCAGATTAATGGTAAAAACTATAATGGATATTTCTGAAATGTTAGAATGGACTGGAAATGATCAGTGGACGTTAAATTTATGCATGAAATAGATCCCCTACACAAAATTCTGAATTAATTATTTTCTTTCCGCACCGTAATAAACTACTACTAATAATAACAACAACAACATTATTTTTGTGGGAGTTATTTAGTTAAATGTGTTTATCTACAAAATTGGCATTGTTATTATTATTATTATTATTATTATTATTATTATTATTTACTCACTAGGAGTAGTCATACAAGCCATGATCAAAGATTGCTCTTTGAAAACAACTTGTGGTGTTCCCTGGAGTCTGAGTGACAACGAATCTCCTTAGACTTTCCATACTGTCCACGTCTTTCGATAACCTTTGCAAAAGAATTTGCGTTATTACAACAGCTTATTATTGATTTCTCGTTTGCGGCGACTATTGGCATTCACGGGAATTTTGGTGGCAATATGCCTTCCCAACATCCCAGTCGTCTTTGCACTCAGCCAGCGGAAGCCTGGCTAGTGCTTTTTCTCCTCAGTCAGCCCAACCTCCTTGACCCTCATTATTTGGTGTGCTGCCCGTTTATGGTGGCAGTCAAAAAAAAAAAAAAAGGGAGGAGGAGGAGGAGGAGGGGGGCAATATCTTACAATTATACAGGTTCAGTTTTCATGATTCCATGTTATGCTGCTTTGTGTTTTGCATCTGTAGTCGCTCCTGTGTCCAATTTGTGCGTATAGTCCATATGTGGTGTTAGTCTCCACATTAAAGGGGTTTTCTTAATATTTCTGCAGTTTTAATTATTGTTCCTATTTACAATGCCTCCCGACGGGACAGAGTTAGACACCAGGGTCGTTTTTTAACGTGGAGAATGTTATCCGTTGTATATTCTCAGCCATCCATCTAATTCCAATCTCTCCCATTCTTTTTTCAAAGTTTTCGGTATCGTTTCTAGCGCCACTACTATCAATGGTGATATTTTTACTTTCTTCATTTCTAAAAAACATTTTTCATTACATTTTCACCCCAAACAAGGCACATTGCCACTTTGATGTAGGGGGCTACTATTAGGGACACTGGCTACAGGGGTACTAGGTGGGGAGTTGGGCAGCAAGATATCGGTTCACGTACACTTGAAACTCTGCATGTCAGTACAGTTGGAAAAGCAGGAACCCGGAATAGAATTCCAAAGTCTAGCAGTTCTGGAGAAGAAACTACTGGAGTAAAAGGCTCTCTTACATCTAAGGATCTCTACTGTGAAGGGGTGGGATTTTACTGCTTGTTGGGTTTGTCGGGTGTAATTTACGTCGAGGGGGTACAAGTGCTTGTAGTTCGTCAGAACATTCACCGTTAAAGTACTTGTAGAACAGGCAGAGGATGCTACATTTCGTCGATGGGACAGAGGCTGAAGCTTCAATGACAGTTCAGGACCTATCAAATTGGCGACTCTCTTTTGAACCTTGTCTAAGATTGAGAGACTAGTAGCAGATACACCGGCCCAAATATGACAACAATACTCCATACATGGCGAATGGTGGCCTTATAGAGGTACAGGATACTTTCGGGCGTTAGTAGTTTTCTAGAATGATAGAGAGAATCTACTGCTTTCGCAGCGGTCCTGGCAATGCTCTCAATGTAATTGTTCCAACTCATGTTTCCTGTGAACGTTAGGCAGAGGAGTTTACAATATTTGCTTTCAGATAAATAGTCTGTGGCCATTGCTATTGGTGGTAGTGAAGGTTTCTTATAGTTATTGAAGGAAACAAGTTTAGTCTTGGCAACATTGAATGTGACCATCCATTTTTGTCCCTGTTCCACTACAGATTGGAGGTCATCCTCTAGTGTTTCTACCATTTCTTTAGATATGCGTTCATTTGTTTTCCTGTCATGTCTGTTATAGGGAGGTAATTTATGAATATTAGGAATAATAGAGGTCGAAGGATAGACCCCTGAGGTATTCCCGCATTTATATCATATTATTTAGATGTACGACCACCGAGGACAACCTGGATTTTTCTCTCATCTAAGAAGGATTTAATTATGTTAAGTATTTTTCCAGTGATACTGTATGATCTAATTTTCCTGAGAAGACCTTCATGCCATACCCTGTCAAAAGCCTTAGATATATCTAGAGCTACCGCTCTACCCTCCCCTGCTTTGTCAAGTGAATGGTATATACGCTCGGAGATTAGAGTTAGGATGTCTGCTGTGGAGCGGGCTTGCCTAAATGCATATCGTTAGTCGGTCAGAAGTGTAGCATCTGTAAGGTGATGGACTAGAGCATGGTTAATTATGGACTGAAATATTTTGGCAAAAAGTTGGAGAAGGCTAATGGGGCGGTCTTTTACTAGGTCAGTTCTTTCACCAGAATTCTTGAAAACTGGTACCACAGAAGCAGTTTTCCAGCAGGCAGGAATGTAAGATCAATTAAGGCATTTGTTGGTAAGTTTGGAGAAGATTGGAGCTACTTCGGCGGAACGCTTTTTTGATAGCACAGCCGGGAAGATCAGGTCCACATGCTTTTGAAGTGTCAAGACTTTTCATGATAGCATGCACCTGAGAAGGGATGATTTTCAGATCGTCTAGTGTGGCGTCTATCCGCAAAGGAAAGTCCAGGAAAGGATGGTTAGCAGGGTCCAGTTTGGAGTTGGTGGCAAACCGACTGGCAAGCATGTTAGCCTTCTTAGTTGCTGAGCAAACAACTTCATGATTGTTGGATAGTGGGGGAATTGTTGATTGCCCATTATTTACTACACTGTTGCAGATGTTCCAGAAGTCACGAGTTCCTAATTTCTGTGCTTCGATGCGTTTTTTTAGTGGTTTCAGTAACTTCTCTCTTAGCTGTCGCTATTTCTTTCTTACAGTTGCTTCTGGCTTCTATATACTTCTGTCTGTTTGAACTGGATTTATGTCGGTTAATTCTGCTGTACGCCTGCTGCCTTTGCGCTTTTGTTTGTTTTTCCAAATCCCCTACAGTTCGGCCAGTTCCGTGTATTTCCTTCGCTTCTCAGTCTCCTTGATCTGCACTCAGTATTCTGCTAGAACAGTAAAATCTAAAATCTGGCAGGGCTTTTCCTTCTTGTTAACTATTATGATATCCGGTATTCTGGCTTGGATAGGTTTATTCGTTTGTATATCCATGTCCACTCTTGTGATAGTCATTTTCGAGTTGATGGTTTGTGTTTGTAACATTTGTCAGTGTGTTCAAGATGCAGTTTTCTGCACAATTCCCAGTGTACTGCCTCCCCCACTTGATCGTGTCTATTTTTATATTCTTTTTCAGCTAGTTTGCTGCATTTACTTATGTGGTTTATTGTTATGTCTCTTTGTCCTCAGAGTCTGCATTTGCTGTTTTCTTGCGTTTTGGAGATCCTTGCTTTGATGTAGTTTATTCTAATCGCGTTATCTTGCACGTCTGTTGTTAGGGATTCAGTTTCCCTGCTTAGGTTTCCTTTTTGTTATCATTTCCAAGTGTTTTCGTTAGTCGCATCTCTAGTCATCCTTATGAATTGTTCGTGTAGCAGTTTCTTTTCCCATTTTTCTTCCCTCGTCTTATTCGTTATTTCTTTTTCTTTTTTGTTTGTTTCTTCAGTTTTTTGTTGTTGTAAAGTAATGAATAATGCTATAGAGCTACATGGTTAGGTTTCAATTCTGGCTGATCGTACCCATTTCATATTTTTTGACTAGTGAAATCACTAATATATATATATATATATATATATATATATATATATATATATATATATATATAGTAATCAATAGAGATTTGACTATGATAATATGAAATCTGCACGAATTAAAATATATTTAAGCGTATTTTCCGATCGGCAGCCTGTTTGTATACACACTAGTTTTTTTATTTGTATCGCTATCATTGCATGTATTTGAGTGATTTTGTAAATATGTAGTATTGTTTTAATACAGATGAGGAGTTATGGTTTGTATTTAAGGGACAACTGCTCTCATGTCGTTTGACAGGAAGATTCCACAGTTTAATAAGACTTGCAAAACATCAGAGGTTATATCCAGTAAAACTGTATGAGAATACCATCTAAACCTCGAGTTTATATCTGAAACAAAAATTTCATTTGAATTGTTCTAATTTGGCATCTTCAGTTATCCGTGTGTATGTTTGTATGTCCAGTTAAAAGTAAAAAACTACAAAACAGAAACCCACAAAGTTGGTATCTAAATATTAATTTACTTGTCTGTACGTTCTTGATTATGTTTTCGTTATTTTTTTCTAATCCTTTTTTCGTATTATTTACACAGTCTTCTATAGAAACCAACCCTCTTTAGGTGTAGTGCATTGTGCATCGTCATGAGTTACCTGGTCTTCTGGCTGAAATTCCTAAGTTCTTCTTTCGTCTAGCTTATAATCGGCCAAGAGTACCTAATTATTAATACTGACCACGCGTTTATTCCTTTAATTAGGTTTCTGCTATATAGTTTAGTTTCGAGGAGTTTTCTTACTGTTCTAATGTATTCCTTTCCAATTTTCTCTTTTATTTCCACTGCTTTGATGGTGTCTGCTTCCAGCACTGCCAAGTATTATCAGCTATTATTTTCACTTATTGCCCTCACCCCTGTTTGATTGGGTAGTACTATAGCAGTTTCACGTTATCCATGTACATTGGGTGGCTTATCCTTTCTTCGGTGTTAGTGAACTTGCATCCGGCATGGCACCTTCTTAGTAGATTGTTCATGGACATCATAGTTATAATGATCTGTAATGGTGATAGAGAATCACATTGGAAGATTCTTGTTTGTATTTTGATTTCCGTTATGTATTGTCCGTCAGCTGTCAGTTCAAGTCTCTATGTTCTCATTGTATTTTCTATCAAATTGATTATCTTACCTGGTATTTTGTACATTCACAGGCATTCTATTATCTTTGCTTGCGGGGTTTTATCATATGCTTTTTTATAGTCTATCCACGTCATAATTTTTCTACTTTTAACCTCCTTCATAATCCTTTGGTCTATATATAATAAGTCATGTGCTGGTCTTTTCCTGGCATCTTTTTTGTTCCTCTGCGAGTAGTGCGCGATTCTGAAGCGAATGATTAATTTGTTTCCTCAGTTGTGCTACAAGTATTTTCCACATTGTATCTAAACATGTTATTGGCCGGTAGTTAGTGGGGACGTTTCCTTTTTTTCGTGTCTTTTGGCGGCAGTTTTCCTCTATCTTTGGTCATCCATTCTTGAAGAAGGTGTCGGCTAGATGATCATCTATTCTCGATCTCGTGTCTCTCTGAGTCTCTCGCTGAGTTTCTCGTTGGGTCTCTCTTGTCTTTATGGTACCAACCATATTTATATAGTTGAAACTGGACATATGCAAATTAGGCAGATCTTACCACAGCACTATATCAAGAAGAGCCTACTAAATAGTAACATTGTTATGTGAGAGCTCATTCTTAACATGGGGACGGGGTTTGTTAACTATTCTAAACTGCCTTTTTATTCTTCATACCAATCGTCGATTCTTTTTTAATTATGAAAATTTCCAACAACAAACAAATGCAAATCAACTTTGTTTAAAAAAGAAAAAAAAACTTGTCTCACAATTTGTAATCATTGACATTTTAGAGTAATATTTAGAAAGATCTACTCCTGTAATATACGCCCCTCTCCCTACGTTAGTATTTATGTTTTGCAATATTGCACCTGGGGAAGGGGGACGTACCGTCATATTACTACTTTTCTAGATTTTACATCTCAGCCGTAACGCTGTCTTGGCTTCCCAGGACATGAAGTGACGACCTATCGCTAAGCAACTCTCTCGTTAACTAAAAATCTAAATCTCTCTTCTCGATCCAGTCGTTAACCAAATATAATCAAAATATTTCTTTGCTCTCTAAACATGATCATGTTATATTTTTAGTTTGAGATCGACTTATTGTTTATTGTCCTAACCTATTTTCGTTATTGTAAATTCCTAAACCAGACCGCCCGCCACTTGTTCATAATTCTATTCCCGCCATTTTTTTATATTGTTTATTTTTCATTTGCTCTGTATATATATATATATATATATATATATATATATATATATATATATATATATATTAATTTTATTTATACAAACATTAATGGCTACATATGTGCATACATGTTTCTGTAATCACCCACGTTGGGGGATTACGTCTTCAGGCCAAGAACTACCTTCAAAAGTGACATTTCCACCAAATACATTTTTCTATTTCGTTTATCAAGTTAAAAATACAACCTGGGTGGGAGTCAAAAAACAAAAACTGTAAAAGGATGAGTGAGGTCTTTGAAGATGATAAACATCTTTTTTCTTTTCCCTTTCCCCCATCTAACCTAACTTTTGGCTTTTTATGGCATAGGGTAATTGAGAGTTTAGTTTTCTTGTCTTAGAGTCTGTAAGTTAATAAGCCTTAGCTATGGTCAACCAAGTACTGACCGGTGCCCTTTTAATCTACCTCCACCCACACATACACGCAACACACACATAACACATCCATACACAGACACTGCCAACACACACATACACACATTAATCCATATATTCAAAAGCGAATCCATGCTGAACGCTCTATGTTTTATTTACTGAAACTAGACAATGATTCTGAAACTACGTAGAAGATAAAGTAAAAGTTACATTAAGGTAAATAAAAAATATAATAAAAAATAAAAAAATAAAAAAATAAGAATAAAAATAAAATTAAATTAAAACAAATAAACCAACAAAATGTGAATAAATATAAACCCGAAAGTTATCTAAACCCCACATGTACCTATATGCGTGTATCAATACACTTATAAATGTCTACATTTATCTACACCCGCGCATATATACACACACATTACAGACATACAGAGACAAATAATAGTATTTTTCTTTACTTATGTAGCGTGGTAACTTCTTCGTATATGCAATATTATGCTACCCGACTACAGACGGGTGTATATATATATATATATATATATATATATATATATATATATATATATATATATATATATATACATATATATACACAAACACACACATACATACATACATACATACATAAATATATACATATATATACATATATACATATACACATACATACATATAAACACACACACAACAGACATACCCACACATACATACATATATAACATATATATAAACAACATTCGGACATCCATACATTTTTGTAATCTATATTGTTACAACAATTCTATACGAGGCAGCCTATTCTAATAGTTCAGAAATATACGTGTGTATACATACATCTACATACAATAGACACAGAGACACATCCACATACAAACATACACGCAGATATATAGATACAGATATATACATATAAACATACAAACATACATGCATACGTAAAATACACTTATATATCCAAAGTCACACAAATATAGACATATATATATATATATATATATATGTATACATGTACCGTGCCACCAAATGATACATCTAAAGTAGAAACAGACATGAATACACCTACTATATACATTCACTTTTTCTATCAAATTCCACACGTCTAGTTATGTTTTATGGCCCCATCCGCTTGTTACACTTTCCTAAGTTGTAGGTTTTTACCGTAAAAATTGACACTACGTAAAAATTTATATTGAATTCAGCATGAAGTTCATAGGGTTATCCTCATATTTAACAAAGATTCTTTCGATGGTAAGGCAGATATACATAAGATGTATCACGATACAATCATAATATATAATAACATATGACAGAAATCAGAGTATTTAGGTTATACAAATCTAGTATATAAGCTTATATATTGTAGTACTTACCTTCATCTTTGCTTATTCACTCTAATACCCTTATTCCCTTCTCTTCCATTCACCCTTCATTCCTTACTTTCTTTCATCTATTTATTTCTTCATTTTTTTTTTTTTTTTTTATATTAATAAATTATTTTTCCTACCCGGGTATATAAAGATCATATATCCATACATGCACACACCCAAAAATATCCATATGCATACATTATTACGAGCTTCACTCAAAACGATCTATTACTCATTTAGTTCAAATATACCTTCATACAGGTACTTATTTCGGCTAGTAATACCATAACTGCTCGATGAAGTAGAATATTAAGTGACTTACGTAACCCATATGGGTATGATTATAGTTGCGACCTCACTTATCCTCTTTGTGGGGGGGTTATTTGAAGGGGGTTAGTTGCACTTATAGCAGTTCCAGTCTCCTAATTTAGAGTTCCTTAAGTGCGTGTATTCTGAAATGTTTGCAGGATATAGCAGTTTCTTGTTTAATATTCAATAATTTTTCTCAGTCTTTAAACCTAGTTATCTCAAGTTTTTCTGATAAGCATAATAGACATGGTGAGTTCAATGAGTGGCAAGTATTGGCCCTTCTAATAATATTTCATTCTATACTAGGTGTTTTATTTTCTCTAACTAATTTCCAGTAATATAACGATAAGGAAGTGTCATTTTCATATGTTTGATTATTCATCGAGCGTGTATGTCCATAGAATCTATTTTTGAAAGTCATTTGGGTACTCCCTATGTAGAATCTTTCGTCCCTTGGGTTCTCCACCGGGAATATCCTTGCTTGGTATACCACCGATGAGGTCAGACATTCATTTTTTATTGGGCATTCCTCAGGTTTTTTACAGTTACATTTATTCACCGCAGTGTTTGCACTAGTATTCTCCCCTTCTCTATTAGTCGTCTTTAAAATTCTTCCATTATGCTTTTTTATAATCCTTTCCAAATTATCACTACAGCTGTAACTTAATTTTAATGTATTTTTATTAAATATTTTATGTAATATATTATTTGGTGGGAAATGCTTATTAATAAGTTGTAAAAATTTTGCACCAAGTTTTGTTTTCAACATAATGTTAAAGGGGGGTGTGAACCAAATAATTTTCCTACCACGATTTCTAGATCCATTTGTGCTAGTGTTATTTACTTTATATTTTATCTCTATGTCCTTATATCAACTATTTATATATATATATATATATATATATATATATGCGCACACACATTATATATAAATTTAAAACATACATTTATATATATTATCATAATTCTCTTCCTCTCTCTCTCTCTCTCTCACACACACACACACACACACACACACACACACACACACACACACACACATATATATATATATATATATATATTAGTGGCCTGGTAAAGCCACAAAGGAGACAACAGAAGCCGTAAAACTAAAGCTGGCCTGCTAGGAATCTATATATACACATATAGGCATATTTTGCCATATTTTAAAAGAGTATTTCATCTTTTTTTTTTACAAATTTTAATAAAATCTTAACCATAGAATAGTATCATTATCTTCAAAAACCTACTAATTTTCATGCAGTTTCATCGCA
>NC_136518.1:74073504-74116004 GCF_053919585.1 Euprymna scolopes | reverse complement strand
CTAACGTCTCTCTTGCATACTAAAAATATTATCTTTCAACCGGTAATCATACAGACAGCGAAAATAGCATTTTTCATAAGTGAAAAACAAACAAAAAAAAATCCCTCGCAGGGTCCCGTAAATCGCTTCCGAAAAAAAAAAAAAAATAGTAGCCGCTCGTAACACGTCCAATTTAATCTATTTATCCTAATTTATACGCTGACGCCTTTTTTTTACGTTACTCACTATATGTTTTTTTGTTGTTTAATTGGTATATATATATATATAGCATTGCCAAACTTCCGAGAATACACACCAAAAAAGAAAAAATAACATACAGTACATTACCAAACATATACGACATTACACACACATTTTTTTAAATCTAAACATTCATTTTTCTACTCTACATTGATAAACTTATATAAAAACATACAATCACGTATTAAATTTCCAGTAAATATTACATTATTCTACAACAATAAACATCCCCAGTCTCTTTAAGAAGAAAAAACAAAACAAAACAAAACAAAAAAAACTATATATTATTTTAATTGGAATTCATTATTGAGATGAGTATTATTTATATTAATTTATTTATTGCGGATTATTATTCTCATCTTTATTAGTTGTTGTTTCACGACGTTTCGGCCAACTATTCTTCAGTTACCACCTGACGAAGGCCAGAGGAATAGTTGGCCGAAACGTCGTGAAACAACAATTAATAAAGATGAGAATAATAGATAAATAATATTAAAAAAAACTCGGAGAACAAAATTTTCCACGTTATCAGGACATCAAAAAGCCACAAAAGTTCAAGTCTCTTTCCTTTTCTTTTTCAAAACAGAAGCTAAAAATTTCAATTGTAGCTTTAATAGATAAAATACATTTATCCTGGGCAACTCTTAATCATCCAATCTAAATCAAAAAGAACATTAATCTTTTTCTAACTTAATAAATATAACACAGGCACCATTTTTATAAGACAAATCTTTCAGCACAACAGTAGCGTGTCAAAGTTTCTTAACAATCGTGACGCACATAAACAATCTGAACATTTCTGAATTTGTTGCAATTACGCACACATGTCGTTCGATTTACAATGTCTATGTGTCTATTGCACTGTTATTACTTTTCTCTTTCTTTTTTTCTTTTTTCTTTTCATTTTCTTTTCATGTTGTTTTTCCTTGTATTTCTTTTCCTTCTGTTTTCTGAGCTTTGTGAGTCTGTTTTTTCTTTTGTCGTGTGTGTGTATGTGTGTATGTGTGTGTATGTGTGTATGTGTGTGTATGTGTGTATGTGTATGTGTATGTGTGTATGTGTGTGTGTGTGTGTTAGTGTGTGTATGTGTGTGTATGTGTATGTGTGTATGTGCCTGTGTGTATGTGTGTGTATGTATGTGTGTGTGTATGTGTGTGCGTGTATGTGTGTGTGTGTGTGTGTGTGTGTATCCAGCAATGTTTTTCTTATTCTTTTGTTTCTTTTCCTCCTTTGTTCTCTATGTCGAGTGTACATTAACTTATATACATTTCCTTCATTAAAGGACTTAATATTGTTATCATTGGATTATTAATTATCGTCTATATGTTGTTATTATGAGCTTATTTGTTATTATTATTAATATTATTGTTGTTATTATTAATTCATTACTTACCGTTTTAAGTTGTTATTATTAGTTTATTTCTCAATGGCTTACTGTTGTTATTATTAATTTATTGCTTGCCGCCTTATTGTTGTTATAATTAGTTAATTTCTTACTGGCTTATTTTTGTTATCATTAGTTTATATCTTACTTTATTGAAGTTGTTATTAATATTTTTTTGCTTACTGTGTTATGTTGTTATTATTTTTTTATTACTATGTTATGTTCTTGTAATTGTTTTATTGCTTACTGCCTTATTGCTGTTAATATTAGTTTGTTGCTGACTGTCTTATATTGTTATTATTGGTTTTCTTGCTTGCTTACTTATGTTATTATTTTTTGTTTATTGCTTACAGTCTTTATGTTTTATTATTAGTTTATTGCTTATGTTGTTTTTTTTTGTATTTGCGTACTTTCTTGTTGTTGTTTTTATGATTTTATTATTTACTGACTTATTGTCTTTATTACGTTTTTATCGCTTATTGATTTATTGTATTTATCAATAGTTTATTGCTTGCAGTATTAATGTTGTTTTGATCTATTAATTGCTTAACTCCTTATATTGTTATTATTGGATTCTTGCTTACAAACTTTTAGTATTTTAGTTAGTTTGTTTATTACTGTTTTATGCTGTTATTGTTAGTTAATTTCTGACCCATGTTGTTATTTGTTTATTAATTACTGTCTTAATATTGTTATTATTAGTTTCATTTTAGCTTACTCTCTTATCTTGTTCTTTTTAAATTATTGGGTACTGACTTGTGTTGTCATTATTAGTTAATTTCTGCCTGTCTTAATGCAATTAATATAAGTGCGTAGCTTACTGTCTTATTGTTATTATTATAAGTTTTGTGCTTCCTTTGTCATTAGGTTATCATTTGCTGATTGCTTACCGTTTTAATGTTGTTGTTATTGGTTTATTGCGTTCTTCCCCTGTATTGTTGTCAATATTAGTTTATTACTTTCTGTCTAATTGTTGTGATTATTAGTTTATTGCGTTATTCGCTGTATTGCTGTTAATATTAGTTTACTTATTATGCTGACTTATTGTTTTTTTGTATTAGATTATTGTCGTTGTTATATATTATATTGTTACATAGGTGTTGTTATGATTTGTTATCATTGCTGTTATTATTCATTTAGTTTTAGCTCATTCTCTTATCTTGTTCTTTTTAAATTATTCGTTACTTGTGTTGTTATTATTAAACATTAAGTTTATTGCTCATTGTCTTATTATTGTTATTATTAATTTATTGCTTACTTAATTATGCTGTTATTATTAGTATCATTATTCATCGGACTACTGTTCTAATCTTCAGTGCGATTTTCACAACGTTTTAGTCGATGTAACCCCCGACCTTCTTCAGGTTAATCTTGTCGAACTCGGGGATGTTTCTGTCGAACTCGGGATTTTGGACAGAATTTCGAGCGGAACCCTTCCGTCCAAATTCCCGAGTTCGACAGAAACATCCCCTAATTCCCTACTAATGAACTATTTATGGTTTTCTTTTTTGCTTACTATTTCCCTTGTTTTCTTATATACCTTTTCATACTTTTCCCCTTGCGTCTTTCGCTTATATTCCATATCTCTTAACCTTTTCACTCATATGTGTAGGGATGATAACAGTGGGGCGGTGATATACAAGAGAGCAACATAAGTCGTACATTTTCTGACCACACAAAAATTCTAGTCAAATTAAAAGCATTTTTCTAACTGAATAACACCGATTTAATCTGAAACCCCTTTTAGCATAGATATATTGAATTCACATTCACTATGTTTGAACCTATACACACTAGTATATTTAAGATTCATGGCGGTCATCACACACGCATACGAATACCTTTCTTTCTTGTCTTCCATTTTCTCTACTTCGATTCTTTAACCGCCTACAATCTTTTCCCGTACATCTCTATGTCTAAACACAGATTCAAATGCGCCCCTTTATTTACATACAATCCAATCTCATTTTTCATAAAATTTGAGAGAAACTCCTTATATTTACTTACATGTCACGAGAAAAACCTGATATTTTCTTTGCAAATTTTGCTTTCGTATAAGCTGTATCGCCTGAAGAGGTCTCCAGTTACTAGTAGCTAGTTGACCGAAATATGCTTATGACTGTGTAGCAACATATTATTACTTATGTAAAAACAAAAAAGTATGCACACACACACACACACACACACACACACACACACACGTATATATTAGTGATGGACGATTCCAATATTTTTCCCGATTCCGTACTAAATTTCCGATTCCGATACAATTACCGATTCCGATTCTTTATAAATCTCTAACTATTTAACTCTAAAATTGTTATTCTCCCCGATTTTCGTAAAAATACATTTTAAATATGCAGATATTTTCCTAACCGTAAAAATAAACTTGTGGAGAGTGAACTATCGATTTTAGCTTTACTTATATAATAAAATCAACAAATGTTTATTATTTTACCATTATTACTAGCAATGAAAGATTTTACTTGAAACAAAATCAAATAAAAAGGACAATTAAAAGAATCGTTTTAGCATCGGAAAATAGTCATCAATTTTTCTGATTCTGGTACCAGTTCCGATACCCTCAAATCTTTCAATTTCTTCGATTCCGAATTCCGATTCCGATTAATTGTCCCAACATTAATACACACACACACACACACACACACACACACACACACACACACACACACACACACACATATATATATATATATATATATATATATATATATATATATATATATATATATATATATATATAGCGGGGGAAAAATTGATGTAAAAGTAATTTTAAACATATGCATGACAGACCGACGAAAATGCAATTCTAACCTAATCGTAACAGAATGAAAAAAACTTAAGCCTTATAAACCGATTTAAAGGTTGTTTCAAGCATATGCTTTACAGAACTGCTGGCGGACGTAGCCTCGCATAGCGATGCAAGGACGCACTAGAATATATATATATATATATATATATATATATATATATATATATATATATATATATATATAAAACTAGAATTTCTGCGAAATAAATTTAACAAGTGTTGACATTTCTGGCAGGCGAAGCAAAATTAAGTTTATAGTCGATGTTATAAGAAGATAGAGGATTGCAATTTCATCTGACAGCTTCTAGCAATCTTCTTCTCGGTTGCTTTTCTCGTACGTTTCCTTCTTTCCGCCATCTTTTTTTTTAATTGTCTTTGTCACTGAGGAAAATGGTAACACACTTTATGCACATGGCTGATGCCCTGCTCAAGCAGCCAGCATCTTTTTTCCGTGCATAAAAAAAACACACTGTTTTGTGGTAAGTTTTGTGAATACCACATGGGGAAATAAAAAAGGGGAACATTAATGCAATTAGAAGAATGATATTTGCTGCCGGAACAAGAGCAGAAACTTGCAATGAAGCGAACGACTAACAGAAGATATTGTTGTTAAACACCTTACCTTGTAAACATGCATATAATCAATTTTATTGGCTTTTTTAAGTTGGAGTATTTAATTCCGGTCTCCAGATAATGTCAGGTAATCAGGAGAGAATACGTACCATTTCGGGCCATCTCCTCCCTATAGACTATAATATTATATGTATATAATAAAGTTTATCAGCTGTTTTTCAGTTGTAGATAATGCATTTCGGTGTCCATATTATTTTGTGTCGTCACGAAAGAATACGCATCGTTTCGGTGCCTAGTTCTCGACATTCTTTTCGCATGTAGCCCCCCCCTCCCAACTCTGAATGATGTGAAGCCTCATTATATAATTTGCATCTAACTGAATGATTGAATGCACTTCAAACTGGACGATCACTTTTTAAATTTTTTTTTCTTCCTTTGAAGATTGTAATGCTGAGTATGAGACAGCCAAACCAGCTGCCAACATTGCCCTGCTTTTTATTGAAACCAACCGAGAGCTCTTTTTAGTATCCTCGTTGTTCCCTTAAATGCAATTGTATGGATCTCTTTTGCGATTGGTTCACTAGGAATATTAGTTACGTTGGACTTGAGGTTCTTCTTCATAAGCCCTGTGGCGCCTATAATAACTGGTATGATTGATATATCCTTAAGATTCCAGTTTCTTTTCATATCATACATGAGACCTTGTTATTTGACCTGTTTCTCTTTTTCAGCTCTGTTCAGACCGCTATCATTAGGGACACTCACTTCAGCATTTTCAAGGTAGATGGCTGTAGAGATTACATGGTCGTGATGTATGGTATGTAAGTCATTTCCAACTGCTTGTCACCGGCTTAGTGTTTCACGTATCGTTAAAAATATGTGCGATCAAGAGAGTAAACATAGAACAAGAAACCACGGAAATGGATTCATATCGTTTATTATCACACTCATATATTCATGTATGTAAACTGCGTCTAGAGATTATATGCAAGCTAAAAATTTGTACAACCGTTGTGTATTTAATGTTTAAATGCCTTTTGTGATGATGTTTATATTCTACTCAATATCATTGACTTATATATATATATATATATATATATATATATATATATATATATATATATATATATATATATATATACAACTAGCCTGGGTGCCCGGCGTTGCCCGGGTGTTTGGAGGTGTGTGTTAGGCAAAAAAAAAAAAAAAAAAGTGGTAGTAGGAAGGCAAGTAGTCTCGAACCCGTATCATGGAGCGGGAAAAGAACATGAAAAAAAAAAAGAAAAAAAAAACGTGACGTCTTTACTGTTGCTTCCATAGCCAAATCGGAAGCGAAAAAGGTTTAAATTAAGGCTAGTCAATCGAAAAGACTGGGATGATTTTCAAAAATATCGGCGAAAAAAGCAACCCCTTCCTGTAGAAAAGTCCCAGTTGAAGGTGAAGCAATTAATATTTTTGGCCAATTTTTCGATATTTGTCATCGGAAGGGTCCAGCTTCAAAACGATACCGATCTCGTGAAAATTCGTCGCCTCTTTAGGCATACATACATACATACATACATACATACATACATACATACATACATATATACATCGAAACAGACAGGTGAGATTTATATTATAGATGTTATCTATAGCGAGTGTATATACATGTGTATATACGCGTGGTTGTCTATCTAGAGTTTGTAAATTTAAATACAATTCATGACGGACAATAATATACATAAATACTTTTCAACAGATGACAAAGAACATTCATTTAGCTTTCAACATCTGGCCAATTGGGAAACATATCTGGTCCATCTGTCCTCCTGGACGAAAAAGCTGAAAAAAAAAGGCTACAATAAAAATTCTCCCCAAGTACGACAGAACCTCAAGCTTTATTTCCGACAACTTTTTATTCCAGCATGTTTTTAACTTTTGACAATTGTACACTGATCTAAGTCCTGTTAACGTTTTGAACATCACCATTTCTGACATCCTCTGCTCGGAGCCATCACGATCTCTTGACCATCTCTCTTCCTTTGCTGAGTCTGGCTAACTGTTCTCTCTAACTAATTTCCACGTATCTCAAAAAGACAATCTTCCCTTCTAAATAACATTTTAAAGTTTACATTCTTAAATTAATGTAAATAAATATTTATTCTATATTTTTGTATTGTTATAAAACGTATTTTATCTTGCAAAAATCTTGGGCTTGAATAACCACAATAATCATCGACCAGCAAAGGTTTCGGTGTTGCTCGGTCAGTATCCGACATATAGTGATAGAGAAAACTATTGTTTTGCTTGGGAAGAAATTTTATGAGATTAACAAAACAGACGAATTTGACTGCCTGTAGTTTATTTGCAACTATTCATGGTAATACATTTAATACATGTAAAACTTACGTAAAAATATAATATGAAAAGATTTCAGAAGAAATTAGTCAGTTTCTTGCAAAAAAATATGAACAGAAAACACATATAATTTTAAAAGCAAAAGATATATTGGGAAAAAGATTTATTGTACAAATGACCATTTCTTTTCAATAACTCTTAGTAGCCTCTTGTCAACTTCTGATGTTAGATTTGCAATTTTAGCGGCTGTTAAGATGTGTGCAGTAATTTTAACTGCCTACAAAAGCTCACACTTGCTGTTAAATTGCCTTCCATTAGAATAAATATCTCCCTTGAGGATGCTCCACAGGTTCCCAATAGGATTAAGGTCACAGTCATTTGAAATCAAGTCGATAAGAAAATATTCAACAAATTTATTTTCTTTAAACCATGATTCAGTAAACTTTGATGTATGACTTTGTGCGTTGCTATATATATATATATATATATATATATATATATATATATATATATATATATATATATATATACCTCTGTCTGTCTGTCTGTCTCTCTCTCTTTCTCTCTCTCTCCATATATATATATATATATATATATATATATATATATATAGCAAAAATGGTAATTAGTAAAAACCTGAAGAAAGTACTCAATACTATGGCAGAGCAAATATGTGTTTTATTTGTTTATTACCGTTTTATCTGTTTAGTAACATATGTTTCGGTTATCGAATCGTATTAACGATCCAGTAACTTCGTCATACTTTACAGAAAAAAGATACATACTTACATAAATACACACACACATATATATATATATATATATATATATATATATATACTTTACAGAATATATATATTTATATATATATTATTTCCTTATATATACCAATTCTTATTCAAGAAGCTCAATTTAATTACAGAGCAATAGAGTGAATGAATGACAAAAGTCTATATTCAAACCTTCATGATGTTGACCATCTTATAATTTATTCCTTTAATTCAGTTGACATTTACAGTTCTTAACAGTACTGAATTAAAGGAATAAATTATAAGGTGGTCAACGTCATGAACTTTTAAATATAGACTTTTGTCATTCATCTACTATACACACACACACACACACACACACACACACACATATATATATATATATATATATATATATATATATATATATGTATATAGTGTGATACAATAATTTTCCAAGTTCCAAATATCACGTTTTCTTAGTTGGTCATTTATGGTTTTTAAAAACGTAGCCACTACAATAGTCTGCAAAATAATGTTATTGCTGCATATTTAGTCACGTATTCATCATATCACAGCTAAGGACTGATCATCAAACTATTTAAAGAAATATTGCTATAGAAAATGACTAAGTTTTGGAATTCATTTTAACTCTGTCTTCCACATCAACTGGATTGACAGTGTGGTACTTAGAGTTTGGAACTCATTTTTGGACCCTGTCAAAGACCTGGAGACTAGTGACAGATGCACCAGCACAGATGTGGCAACAGTACTTTATGCATGGACGAATGGTAGAGATATACAATACTTCCCGGTTTTAGTAATTTTCTAGCACGGTAGAGAGAGCCCAACTTATTAGCATCAATTTTGGCAATATCATCTATGTATTTGCTCTAATTAATGTTGTCTATCAATATTGAGCCGAGGAGTTTGACCGAAGAGCTTTCAAGTAGGGTATTATTAATCTTCGTAATCAGTAGTTGAGAAGGCGTCCATTTTTTTTTTTATATCACGAACATGAGAAAGGGTGATTTTCAGATTCATTGAGTTTCTGTTCACAAATGGAAAATTTGGAAGGACTGATTTGTTGGGTCAAAAGTGGTGTTTGAGGCAAACCGCCGGGCAAACCGCTGGGCAAACATGTTAGGCTTCTCAGTTGCCGTGCAAACAACCTCATCGTTATAGGATAGTGGGGGAATTATTGATTGCACATTATGTACTGTTATAAAATTTCCAGAAATCACGAGTTCTTAATTTCTGCGCTTCAATGCATTTTCTGTTAGTTTCAGTATGCCTTTTCTTGGCTGCGGCTATTTCAATCTTTCAATTATTTCTAGCCTTTGTCTACTTGTACCGGATTAATGTCGGCATGCGTGAATCCTTTGAGCAATGGCAGCTGTGTAAGTAGAAGTAAACCATTGAGGAGAGTGGGATTTGCTATAAATTTCCTTGTGGGAACATATGCTTCAATCGTCTCATTTGCACATTGTGCCACAGAAAAAAAAAAGAAAAGCCAAATGTAGTATCTGTTCTTCAGATGCTGCACTTCGATTTCTTGTTCTCTCTCAGTGGAGGAGAAATCCTTCACGACTGAGACAATTTTAAATTTTTGTTCCTTTTCTCCACATTAAAAAACGACCCTGTGTCAAACTCTGCCCGTGTGGAGGCATTGTAAATTGGTACTCTATGGGGCATATCTGATGTGATCCTTCATGACTTTCCTGTCAGCCAACTTGAAGTACCCTGCCGTTCTGAATGATGACTCTTTAACTTGGGATCGAGCGTTTAGAGTTTCGTTTCTGTCCCTCTCTCTTTTTTTTATTGCTCTTTTTCTTTCCTCTTCCTTCCTCCCTTTATTAATCCACTTCTTTTTTTTCTTTTTCTCATTAATTTTTCTACACCTCTTCCTTATTTCCGTGTCCATTATATCTTTCTTTAAATCATTTTTCTTCTATAACCCGACTTTTGTCTCTATCTTACTTTTTCTCTTTCTCTCGTCTCGAGAGAGGGGAAAAGCGAGAGAGAATGAATGAGAGGGAAGATAAGGCGGTAGATATATTAACAGAGAGAGAGAGAGAGAGAGAGAGAGAGAGAGAGCGAGAGAGAGAGAGAGAGAGAAAGAAAGAGAGAGAGAGACAGAGAAAGAAAGAAAGATAGATATATGCATATGTAGATAGATAGATAGATAGATAGATAAATAAGTAGAGGGATAGATAGAAGAGATAGATAGAAACAAAGAGGGAGAGAGAAGGAGATGGGCTAATAGATTAAGAGACAGATAGAAAGGCGGGAAAGAGAGAGAAAGAGAAGGAAGGGAAAGGAAAGTAGATATATAGATTAATATATATATATATACAGAGAGAGAGAGAGAGAGAGAGAGAGAGAGAGAGAGAGAGAGAGAGAGAGAAAGAGAGAGAGAGAGCGAGAGAAAGAAGAGGGGAGGGACAGAGAAAAAGAGATAGACAGAGAGTGTGTGCATGGGGTGAAACACGCTTGAATTATTAAAAACTAGCACGACTCGTTAACCGGCGTTGCCCATGCGCCCCCCCCCCACGTAAAAATTTAAAATACGGCTGTTGTTTTTGTTGTTGGACAACCTCAAACAATATATTGTGAAACTCGATTTTAACCTGTAAAAAATATGTACAAATAGCGCGATATGAAAAAAAAAAAAAAAAAAAAATGCGTAAGCACTAAAGTTTGATTCAATTTAATCCGCCTATTAAACTTTAAATGGGTGAAATTTAATCACGTTATTATTGAAAATGTAATCATGCGATATTTAACAAATAAAAAAAAGAAATAATGAAAGATGAAGTTTTTAACTGTTGGGTACTTATGCATTTTTTGTTCCGTGCTGCAATAATAATGTTATTATTTTGAAAGCCATTCTTTATTTGGGGAGGGTCTTTTGTAATTATTCTGTGCTTCATCCTTACAATGTAAAAAACAACGAAAAGAGATATCGCAAAACTTGAATTTAACCTGAGAAAAAAAACTATGTAAAAATAGCGCGGTACCAAAAATGCATAAGCACCAACTATCTACTTTCAAATATTGGTGTTTATGCATTTTTGCTACTGCGCTATTTGTAAATAATGTTTTTAGGATAAATTTAAGTTTCACGCTAATTTTTTATTTATTATTTAATCGTAAGGTGGAAGAATAGTTAGAAAACACCCTCCCCTCTCCAAGATATAAATGGCGTTGAAAATAAAAACATTATTCTTTCAGCACGTTACATAACTAAGTACCCAAAATTGTACTATTTATTGTTCAACACTTTTAATTATAAATTATAAAATATGTTACATTTACTCATTTTAAAACTTCATCATTTGTTATTTGTCAAACAACGTGGTTAATCTAGATATAATTGTAATCACACCCGCACATGTGAAATAATAGCGTGATTAAATTTTAACCATATAAAGTTCCCATTAAATTTTCTCCCCACGAGGGCAGAGTTAGACACCAAGGTCGTTTTTTAACGTTGAGAAAGGAACAAAAATAAAAACTGTCTCGGTCGTGAAGGATTTCTCTTCCACTAACTGAGAACAAAAGAATTGAAGTGTAGCATCAGAACAGATATTACACTTTGACCTTCAGTGACTCATTTCTAATATAAACAAACTTCAAAGCTTAAAAATCGATTCGGAAAATCGAAAACAAAACGAAAGGAACTTTTTTCTCACGCGTCCTTATTAATATCTTAGTTTTGTTATCTTTCTTATTAAAATCAAACATAATTATTAATTCTTTTTTATGATTCTTTTTCACCGTAAATGGAATAAATAAATAATGAAATTAAAATAAAAACCCCAATTTCTTCTCGTTGAAATACAAATAAGTAATAAACCAGAATGTTTATTGTATCCAAATGTATCAATATATAATTGCGAAAATATTTATTTAAAAGTCTGCGTAAGGAAACATAATTTAACAAAACAATTTTGCAATGAAAGCAACATTATATTTTTATAAAGTAAAAAAGTTAACATAAATAAAAGGTACACATGAAACAAATGAAAGAATTAAAAATTTAATTTTAGCAATAAGGATAAGGAAACATTTTAGTCAGAAGCGCAAGGAAATAGTATTTCGTTCTTACTAAAATAATAACAGGAGAAGTACATCTTTTCTGATAATAATAAATATGAATTATGTTTAATTTTTTTTCGAGTTTCCGAAGTTTGTAATCGGAGTATTTAATCTGAAGTCATTGCCTAATCTAATCAGGGAAACCATGTTTGTTTTAATCTCTAGAGCGTTCTTTTTTGAATAAGGTTTCGTTCATTCCAGAATGACCGAATATTTAGTTGTTAGCCAATGAGAATGTGTGAAATGTGAAAAAGGAGAAATTATTATTTTTTGGGTTAAAGAAAAAGAAAAGATTATGGTATGTATATAAGTATATAAGCCATAAAATTAAGGCGAAACCCCATATATGAGTAATTCAGAACACCCCTCCCCAGTGTCGACTGTGAGCAGGAGTAGTACTTTTTATTTAGAGATAAAAATAACAGTTATTTCCATTGTATATCTTTGCGATCGTTATTATGTCGCTCCTAGGATTAAATCTAGGGTTTTATTATAACGAATGAATATGTCAAAAATTTTGTTTATAGTTACATAAGATGTTTGCTAATAGTGTAGACATAACAAATGTGTATGCGGCATTTGTTGTTGTAAACCTACAGTATTTTGGTCCAGATGGGGAAAACTGCGCCGTTTTTTATTATATATAATAGGGATAATTAAAATATTAATTTTATTTGCTTCCGGTAAGACGATAGATTAAGAGAGAGAGAGACAGAGAGAGAGAGAGAGAGAGAGAGAGAGAGAGAGAGAGGGACGGAGGGAAGGGAAAGAGAAGAAAAGAAAAGAGGAGATAGATATACATAGATATAGATAGATAGATAGATAGATAGATAGATAGAGAGAGAGAGAGAGAGAGAGAGAGAGAGAGAGAGAGAGAGAGAGAGAGAGAGAACGCGCACACGTATTTATTTGTTGAAATACGTTTAAATTATACAAAATTATTTAAAAATTAATTTTATTTGTTTCCGGTTAGACGAGGAATGTAAATTTGTTTTGCTCTTTGAAAAACACGTAATGATTCTAATTACGTAATTTTGAACTTTAATTAAATTTGCTTTAATTTCAATTTCAAATATATTTCTTTAATTCCAATTTAATGAAATCAATGTTTAATTGAACACCGGCTACAAATCTTCTTGTCGAACTCGGGAATCCGCAGAGAATCTCAACGAAACCTGTTTCATTTAAGTCACGAAGGTCGCATGCTCTCGTTCTGTCAAGTATGACTGGTCCTTAGTAATTCGCAGCTGTGTTTTTGAGTGACGCCCGCACTGAAACGTGGACGTTCAAATTCCAGAAGAGTGTAACTTTACCGCTGAATTCTAACAAGTACTTTATCCACTACGCCATAGGTTTTATCTGCACAGGTGGACGAGAGCATACTATATCTGTAGATTTGCAAATTCAACGTAAAAATTCCCGAGTTCAACAAGATACACGTGAAAAAAGTCGGATGTTACAACGAATGAAGTGTGAAAATAACGGCCAAGATGAGAACAGTAATCCGAAGAATCACAAAAATTCGAATAATCCTCAGAAACGTAAACGATTATTCGAACTTTGATTGTATAATAATTATAATAATTAACAAGTAATTTGATAGTAGGAAAATTTGAAAGCAACTGATGCAGAAAAATTGACATCAAAGTTTGAAATATTCTTGCAGCACTCGATTTCAGTATTTCAAATGTGTCCGACTATTTGAACCAGGTAAGGTGAAAACTTCATAAAATGAATCTAACATAACTGTGGAGTCCTGTTTCGACAGCAGTAGCGACAGCAGCAGAACAATCTCCATGAACACTTAATTCTGACTGATTGAAATCTGATCTTGATAACTAATAAGAAAGAGTTGCGCTGGGAGCCAACCACCTGTTAAATATTACCTATATAAGTGATATGCTCAGTATAGTAAGCAGTTAGACTCAACTTACAAGAACCCTAACCAGTAGTTTCCATAGCAACACATGTAATGTAGTCACTAATCTTCAATAATTATTCGACTTGTGTATTGCATATGAAATTGTTTTACTGCAGTATTCAAACTTTGATTGTATAGCCACTGGATGATGATGATGATGATGATAATGATGATGATAACAATAATAATAACAATAACAATAATAAATTATTATTATTATTATTATTATTATTGTTATTATTATTATTAACAATATTGCTATTATTATAAACAATAATAACAATAACAACAACAATAATAATAACAATAATAATAACAATAATAACAATAATAATAACAATAATAACAACAATAATAATAACAATAATCGTAATAATAATAACAATAATAATAATAACAATAATAACAATAATAACAGTAATAACAATAACAATAATAATAATGATAATAATAATAGTAACAATAATAATGACAATAATAACAATAATAATAATAACAATAATAACAATAATAATAGTAACAATAATAATAGTAACAATAATAATAATAATAATGATAATAATAATAACAATAATAACAGTAATAACAATAACAATAATAATAACAATAATAACAATAATAATAGTAACAATAATAATAACAATAATAATAATAATAATTATGATAATAATAATAACAATAATAACAGTAATAACAATAACAATAATAATAATAACAATAATAATAATAATAATAATAACAATAATAACAGTAATAACAATAACAATAATAATAATAACAACAATAATAATAACAACAATAATAATAATAACAATGATAATAACAACAATAATAATAACAATAATAATAACAATAATAATAATAATAATAACAACAATAACAATAATAATAACAATAATAATAACAATAATAATAATAATAATAATAATAACAATAACAACAATAATAATAACAATAATAATAATAATAACAATAACAATAATAATAATAACAACAATAATAATAATAATAACAATAACAATAATAATAACAACAACAATAATAATAAGAAGAATAACAATACTACTACTACTAATAATAATAATAGTGGTAGTGGTGAACTACTTTGCACTGTTGGAACGGTTTAAAAAAAAATTAATGCTTTAACATATCTTGCTAGCTGACGAAAAATACAGAGGTAGTCTAAAAAATGTCACTCCCCAAGAAGTAAAAAAGAGAAACAATGTATTAAAAAAAAATATATATATCATTTTGTTGTAGCTATAAATGAAGCGTCCATCCAGAGGCCAGGCATTCATCCGCTACCCCATACATTCAAACCGAGAGATCTTTTTCATATTCTAACCATCTCTTAGTTTCTGTCAAGTAAATATAATTCGCTTCTGTAAACGCACTCCGATCAAATAGAATAAAACAAAGCTTTATAAATGTTGAACGTAAAATAAAATTTAGGTTTGGTTACAAATAGTGGGGAAAGTATTGATAGTGGTTTTAGCTAGACGAGTATTTTTTTGTGAAAGTTTGGTCAGTGATGACCATAGATTGGAGCTCAGACGAGCACTTGTCATGAAAGTTTGTGTGTATAGCTAGCATATTTAATTAAATTTGATAGATATTTTGTATTTATTTATTATTTCTGAAAATTTAACGAATTTGAATAAGTAAATCCAAATTTTTCTTTTCAAAAAGTTATGTTGTCTTTAATGTTATTTTTCTTTAAGTTCTGCAGCTGGCGATTAAATGTAATTTACTTCTGTAAACGCACACAGATCAAATAGAATAAAACAAAGCTTTATAAATGCTGAACGTAAAATAAAAATTGAATTTGAAAGAGTTACATGATATAATTGAGTTGAAATCACCGCGCCATGATCATGTTGTTAGGAGCGCTAAGACTGTATTATTATGCGTTAGACAGTTAAGAACTAACAAAATTGTCTATCTGAAAATATTTATATAAATAAATAATTTAATAATCCATAATATAAATTGAACCTGTTTGTTTAAATGTATGTATGTATGTATGTATGTATGTATGTATGTATGTATGTATGTATGTATGTATGTATGTATGCATGCATGTATGTATGTTGTGTGTCAGGTCATGTCATATGCTACTGGTACCATGTAACCCAGTACTACCTGCCTCATGGTCGGGTCACCGGCGACTAAACTGGTTCCCCCACCAGACTTGTTTGGTGAGGAGGGCGACTAGTCTCCCTGGAGGATTAAAAACAAGACCTTCCAAAGGGCGAATGAACTCTTTTTCTGGGTCAACGGCCAACTAGCACAGTGTATATTTGTGTGTGTGTATATGTGTATTGGGGTGGAAAGGGCTCCCGTAAGCCATGGTGAAGGCAACCTTTCTAGGAGAAGCGAATCTCTGATTTAAAAAACTATAAAGCGGGAGACCAGTACCCGCATTAAGCTGGTCTGCAGTTTAATTTGTTGCTGGCTATCTTGCTCTTGCTTGTTGCTGGATCTCAACATTTTGAACTGAGAGAGAGACTTAGCCGTCGTACAAAGCTAAGACTCTGTAACATCATCTTTGTATAGATACTCCCTCAGGCATTTGGACTCATGGATTTTAAATGTCTGAGGGAGTGGCACTCGTCTGACAAGACGTTGCAATCATCATGTATGTATGTATGTATGTATGTCTGCTGAAACCGATAGACAGAGGCAAAGGATTTTCACGAGATCGATATCGTTTTGAAGAGGACACCTCGGATGACAAATATCGAAAAATTGCCTAAAAACATTAATTCCTCCACACTCAACTTAGCACTTTTATACATGGAGGGGTTGCTATTTTCACGGATATTTTCAAAAGTCATCCCCTCTTTTCGATTGAATTAATTCAAACATTCGTTACTTCCGACTTAGCAATGGGCACAACAGCAAACACGCCACTTTTTTCCACTTTCTTTTCCTCCTTCGCGGTACCACTTATTTTTGCCACCACCAAACACCCGGGCAACGCCGGACACCCAGAGTAATATACACTAAAAAACAATCTTTTTTTTCCCTCAAATGTGCATTTGTTGTCGAAATGGAGTGTTTTTTTTTTACATTTAAGAACAAAAACCATTTTAATGCCAACAATCCTATTATTATCTTTCCCATTTTTTTTGTTACTCTGCTTTCAATAAGTTAAAATTTATTTGATTTATAGTTAACTTCTGTTGAGAGTAATTTATTTATAATTAAACCAAGATACTTAATATTTTTTCCATGAAAAATCGCCTTTTCCCTTCTTCGATTTAAATGTATAGTCCCGAATTCTTTAAATACTTAGTGATTTGTGTTGCGCAGGCTTTTACTTAATAATTAACGGATGCCCTAAGGACTAATTAATTTAGAACGTGGTTAAAGAATTCTCTAAGAATTAATTAATTTAGAATGTAGATAAATAAGTCTCTAAGAACTAATAAATTTAAAGTGTAATTAAAAAGTACTAATAAATTTAAAGGTTAATTAAAAGATACCAAGGTACTAATAAATTTAGAGGACGATAAAAGTAAGTTCTAAGAACAAGTAAATTTAAAGGGTAATTAAAAAGTACCAAGGAACTAATAAATTTAATAGGTAATAATAAATTTAGAGGGTAATTAAAAAGTACCAACGTACTAATAAATTTAGAGGATGATAAAAGGATGTTCTAAAAACTAGTAAATTTAAAGGGTAATTCAAAAGTACCAAGGTACTAATAAATTTAAAGGATGATTAAAGAAAGTTCTAACAACTAATAAAATTAAAGAGAACTTAAAAAGTACCAAGGTACTAATAAATTTAGAGGATGATTACAGAAATTTCTAAGAACTAGTAAATTTAAAGGGTAATTAAAAAGTACTAAGCTACTAATAAATTTAGGGGGTAATTAAAAAGTACTAAGCTACTAATAAATTTAAAAGGAAAATTAAAAAGTACAAAGGTGTTAATAAATTTAGAGGATGATTACAGAAAGTTCTAAGAACTAATAAATTTAAAGGATGATTAAAGACAGTTCTAAGAACTAATAAATTTAAAGGATGATTAAAGACAGTTCTAAGAACTAATAAATTTAAAGGGTAATTAAAAAGAACCAAAGTACTAATAAATTTAAAGGATGATTAAAATAAGATCTAAGAACTAGCAAATTTAAAGGGTAACTCAAAAGTACCAAGATACTAATAAATTTAAAGGAGGATTAAAGAAAGTTCTAACAACTAATAAAATTAAAGGGTAATTAAAATGTACCAAGGTACTAATAAATTTAAAGGGTAATTAAAAAGTACCAAAGTACTAATAAATTTAAAGGGTAATTAAAAAGTACCAAAGTACTAATAAATTTAAAGGGTAATTAAAAAGTACCAAAGTACTAATAAATTTAAAGGGTAATTAAAAAGTACCAAGGTACTAATAAATTTAAAGGGTAATTAAAAAGTACTAAGGTACTAATAAATTTGAAAGGGAAATTAAAAAGTACAAAGCTGTTAATAAATTTAGAGGATGATTAAAGAAAGTTCTAAGAACTAATAAATTTAGAGGGTAATTAAAAAGTACAAACGTACTAATAAATTTAGAGGATGATTAAAGAAAGTTCTAAGAACTAATAAATTTAAAGGGTAATTAAAAAGTACCAATGTACTAATACGTTTGAAGGGTAATTATAAGTACCAAGAGTTAGAAGATGATTAAAGAAAGTTCTAAGAACTAATAAATTTAAAGGGTAATTAAAAAGTACAAACGTACTAATAAATTTAGAGGATTATTAAAGAAAGTTCTAAGAACTAGTAAATTTATTACCCCATCACGTAACTAAAAGAAAACACAATAAAAACTTCACTTCTGATTTTTGGATTTTGTAATCATGCACATATTCATTTATTTTCTTTTAAAGTGTATCAGTTCCTTTTTTTCTACTGATAAATTAAGGGCGAAATAAATTCAAAAATTGACATAATTCTATCAATAATTATTTTTCACTACGAAACAGGTTCTCGCAAGAATTAAACACTTCAACATACTTTAGGAAATAAACGGTATGATGGACAAAGTCTTGAAATTTGTGATATACAATTTTGTTATTTATATATATATGCTGTGTAGTTACATAGTGCTTCATAAATTAAAGGATTGGTATCAATAAAAGCTAAAATATAATTAAATGAATATATTTTCCCTATAAAAATTATATATATATATATATATATATATATATATATATATATATATATATATAATTCGAGAGAGTTGATGCAGTGATTGCAGGTGATTAAATGACTTACTGACTAGATTTTTTTTTTTTTAACGAATGATAAAAAGTAATTTTTTGTATGGTTTCAAATGTTAAAAACTTCAAAGACTATATATATATTCAATATACATTTTCATATTGAAAATTTCATTTGCATATCACGAAGAGCCGGAAATAGCTTAAAATAAAACGAAGATAAATCATATTATTACTCTTAATTCCAAGTAGGAATAATTTTCCTTACATTTTTTTTTTTAGCTTTTCAAAATTGTCTACACTGTAACAATCTTAATTTTCGAAATAATTATCTTCTAAAAGAAACCAGGATTCATTTTACATTATTTAATGTATGCTTCAAGTATAAAAAACAAAGAAAGAAATCACTAGTCAGAATCAAACATCGATTCCTTAGATATATTACTATTTGGTTCTATCATTAAATCCGACAAGAGTACTTTATATGTTAGATAGTAAAAGATAGCAAATAATAAAAAATGAACAGAAATCTGAATGCAAAATAAATGTGATTTCAGAAACACATTAATCTCTTCATCTATCTCGGCGAACAGTAAAAGACGGTGTCTGGGTGCAAAACCTACCGAACGATTACCTCTTATATTTATTGAACTAATTCTCCTGGCATATAACTGACTCTCTGGCTGCAGTCTCGAACATATATTGTTTTATCTCTTGACTAATAGTCAATGTTATCTGTCAATTGCTTTTCGAGATGTCTAGGATTTCTGTCTATCTCTCGTCTATATAAGTAATGTCTTGGATAATTTCCTTAATTGATGTCCACGGTAACCATCTATGTTTATCTCTTTGTAGAAGACCTTTTTCGCATAAATGATAGCTTCGTACATCTATCGCTGACAAACTCCCTCCCCCTAGACTTTTCCACAATTATTATTTTAAATTCAAATCTGTGTCGCGACATTCATCTTACGAGATACATTCCAAAAGTAATGCCTCCTATTTTTATTCCGCCCGAATGGATCAGATGGGATAGAAAATTACATTGTTATGATAACTGAACTTATGCATTGACGCGAAAGTTTCATCTCTTTATTGCAGATATTTAAAGCAACCCTGTTATGGACGCGCGCCAGAAGCAGAGATGCGTTATTGAATTTCTCCGTACAGAAAAATTGTACCGGTCAACATTTACTGGCGCCTGTTGAGCGTTTACGAAACTAATGCAGTTGATGTCAGCACAGAAGATAGGTTCATCGATTTCAGAGTGGCGACAGAGATGCATATTACTATTGAGTTATTTTACCCCAAACAAGTCAACGTGCCACTTGAACATAAAGGGACTACTCTTTGTGACCAAATTTGCGGGGATACCATGTAGGGAGTTGAGCAACGAAATGTCCATTCACATTACACTGGAACTTCTGCATTTCAGTATAATCAGGGAAGAAGAGAGCAAGGAAGGAATTCCAAAGTCTAGCAGTTCGAGGATAAAAAATATTTCAGTAGAAAGCTTTCCAGCTTCTAGAGATCTCTAGAGTGTTGGGGTGGAATTTTGCTGCTTGTAGAGTTAGTCAGGGTTATTTACGTCGAGAGGGTACAAGTTCTTGTAGTTCATTGCAGTTTCCATTAAAATACTTGTAAAATGTATCATTGAATTCCTCCATACAGAAAATGTTAACCGCTCAACATTCATTGGCGCCCGTTAGATGTTTACGAAGCCGATACAGTTGATGTCAGCGCCGTTAAGAGATAAGTTTGTCGATTATAGAGTGGCGGCAGAGATGTGAGTGACGAATCACACTCAGCACTTTTACAACTAAGGCATCGAAAAAGGCCGGCAAAAACTGCATTAAGAATGGTGGTTACTATGTAGAAAAATAAATTTGGGAGCACAAAAGGACGCTCGGTTTGATGGTACCAATCCTATCTTCGTAGCTCTTCAGTGTTTTATTATTTTTAGTTAAACAATATGATGGCTTTGTGTTGCAACGACCCTCGTATATTGGAACGAGATATCTATTATAATCATAGATGCCTTTTATTTTGAAGAAATAGGTTACTAGAGTTAGGTGAACCCGTATCAATTGTAACTAGTTTCTATTCGTCTATGATTGGAGAAGAATCAATGCATTTGAAGTTTTGATTTTTTTAGATGAGGGCTGATTGTTTATATTTCTTGTATTGATTGAACTATTGTTCTCATCTTGTATTATTTGTGCAGCGTTTCGGTCGAGTTGGTTTTCGCCCATCCTCAGGCATAATGGTTGTTATTTGGAATATAAAAAGGAAAAGTTACTGCTCTGTGGATATTTTCAGATTCTTTGAGTTAGTCTCTGTTTTTGTTTTATTCGTTTATGATTGAAGATATTTAAAAACTATCAATGCATTTAAAGTTCTGATTTTTTCTTTAGATGAGGGCTGATTGTTTATATTAGTTGTATTGCTCGGACTATTGTTCTCATCTTGAATGTTATTTGTGCAACGTTTGCCAATAACTTTTCTCTTTTCTTTTCCAAACAAAAACCAACATGCCTGAGGACGGGCGAAGGACAATCCGATCGAAACGTTTCACAAATAAGCCTTAAGATGAGAACAATAGTCCGATCACTACAAGTAATATGGATCAATGCATTTGTACTGTATGATTATTTTGTTTATGTTGTGGTCGCCTAAAGGTCTGGAAGACAAAGACAATTCGGCATTTAGCGGAAATAAAATATATTGGACAGAAAAACAAAATGCAACAAATAAAGAGTGTGGGTATACATCAATTCGACTGCATTACTCGTGCATAATTGGTGTGCTAAATACAGGGTGGAACGATAAAAAAATGTTGGGTATATAGATTGAGAAACGTCCGCACACACGCACGCACACACACACACGCACGCACACACACACACACACACACACACACACACACACACACACACACACACACACACACACACATTCTCAGTTTTATAGATATATTAAACTAGATTAAGTCCAAATAGACAGTAGCATCTAATCTCCCCCACGGGGATGATCCAGCAAAGATCAACTTTGAACTGAGGAAAATTCGATATCTATTGCTAAGATACACCAGTTTGAAGTGAATATTATTCTCACTTTTACAGACATACTAGAAGAAATACTTGGCGTTGCCCGGCATTAAACGTAACGTAAAATTCCTTTAAAAAAATGAAGTAAAAAACGAAAAGAAGCTGAGACATGTGCATGTTTTTTCGTAACAGTTTACTTGCACGTAAAAATATACTCGAGATGAGATCAAAACCCAACCTTAAGGACAGAGAGTCAAGTACGATAACCATTAGACCAACTTCATACGATCTTCAGAAAGTGTTTTCAAACCTTGTGAAACAGTTGACCACCAGATAAAAATTCGATGACTCTCAAGTACCAATTGGTCTGTTTTTACCCCTTAGCAGCCCTTTTTCCGGATGAAAATTGATTAAAACTTTTCGACATGTCTGATTATACTATATACGAAATTCCAAGTCTGTGTATGAAAATATTCGTTGAGTATATAGGTTTAGAAGTGTCCTTAAACACGTACACACATCCTCACTTTTATAGATATACTAGACTAGATTAAGTCCGAATAGATAGTAGCATCTAATCTCCCCCACGGGGATGATCCAGTAAAGATCGACTTTGAACTGAGAAAAATTCGATATTTATAGCTGAGATAAATCTGTTTGAAGTGAATATTCTTTTCATTTCGGGTTTTATAAGTACACCAACCCACTCGTTTAAAGCAAATTAACATGATTACTAAGGCTATGACAACAGCATATTCTTTTGATTGTTTAGACTCTCGAGTATGTATACGCTTTTATATAGAGTTGATTAACTGTGTCTAACTGTGTCGAATATATACTCGAGAGTCAAAACAATAATAAGAATATGCTGTTGTCATAGCCCTCATGATTACACTATCTGTTTGGAAAATCGATGGCATAACTTCGGGATTGCGTTCTATATGTACGAGGATCGTTTCAAAAGTAAAATCCTTGTTGGCACTTGTATCGCAAAAATGAAACATGAGTCGACGCGAAAGAGTTGTTATCTAACCTATTTATGCATTAGAGTCGTTATACGAGACCCAATGTATGTATGAAGTTTTTATGGAAAAACAGTCTCGAAATCGACTCATGAACTTGTATAATACAGTGGTTTTGTTGATGAACTATTTAGCCGAAGTAGCATTATATCGGATTATTGGATTCAAAGTTGTACGTTAAGAGTAATGTATTATGTTTCATTTGTTTATATGAGTGAGTTTAGTGTATCTTGCAATGGTATTCGTTATGGCGAATTCATCGCGTATATATTTGTTATGTTATGTATTTGGTTTACATAGAATAGGTTAATAGTGTAATTAACTGTTTTATTGTGTTGTACTACATACTACGTTATATATATATATATATATATATATATATATATATATATATATATATATATATATATATATATATATAGGGAGAGAGGGAGAGAGAGAGAGGGATGATTTATTTTCATTCTTTTAACACCCATATATATATATATATATATATATATATATATATATATATATATATATATATATATATACTAGCTGTACCCGGCCACGCGTTGCTGTGGCTCAGTTTGTTAAAATGGAACACATGTGAAAGTAGAGAAAAGTTTGATTCTTTTTTCAAAAGAATGTACAAATTATTTATTTTTTTTGACAGATGTTAAGAAAATAAACAGAAAAATACTTCCATCATTAATTATGCAAAAAAATAAATAAAATGTTCATTTAGTGTTTCAATATGCTTATAAATTACGATAAAACTTGCTGAGTATGCACTGTTTTACGGTTGTTGTAAAAATGGAACGGAAACTTAAATTTCGCTTCATTTTAATCTTTCTTAATTTTTTAATTGTGCCCCCCCAAACGAATATAATCAAAACAGTAACATTCAACAATTGTACTTTATGTATATAAAACACAAAATATTTATTAAAAAAAAAAATTAAAAAAAAAAGTTAATAACGAAAGGGAAATAATTCCATTTTTAAACGAAAAAGTCAGTTTACCTAACTTACTGTATTAATGCTATTTTTTTAAGCAAGAAAAAAAAGGTAAATATCAAGATATGCTACTACAGAACACCGACCACTCTAATTTGTTTTTGTATAGCTATATAGGTCGCTGACACGAATCTGATAGTCAAACTTGGGGCAAATTTACCGTTTACATGGTATTTACCCCTGAACCCACGAACTTCTTTCCACCATTTTGCAGCTTCCGTTTATGCTACGCGCATGCACGCTGTAGCATAAACGACGGCTTCACCAAGCAAACTACATTGGGGGGAGGGGATTTTTTTTTCCAGGACATAGAATTTTCAAATTTTCAAAAATACATTATAGCGCTGTTTGGGTGGAAAATTTAAAATTAGCTGAAAAAGAAATAAAATAAGAAAAGGAAAGCACACCAAGTTGGCGTAGGGGGGGGGGGTAATTTATCTGGGTTTTTTTTCACCTGGAACATCGAATTTTACAATATTTTCCGTAAGTAACGCACCGACATTTACCAATTAGAACACCATTTAACATTTTCCGAAGATTTTACTTTGCACATTGGGGGTGGGGCGGATGTAATGTTGGGGCGCGCGCCCCAACATCACACTCCCCCCCAAACAAATTAGAGTGGTCGGTGGGGTTTGTATTACTGTACACATAGATTCGAAAAAGTTGTCAAAAAAAAAATATATATAACATAAATGTTATCAAAGGCAAGATAAGTTACTTTTCTACCAAACTGGATATATTTTTCGTGTTTTTATTCAATGTAACATATTGGGTTTGTATTACTGTACACATAGATTCGAAAACGTTGTCAAAAAACAAATATATAACAAATAAATGTTATCAAAAGCAAGATAAGTTACTTTTTTACCAAACTGGATATATTTTTCGTGTTTTTATTCAATGTAACATGTTTATTCAGCTCGAAAAACATACAGTGTTTACCGATGTTTGGAAAATTCAAGATGGCGTCCGATTCTCTCTTTAACACGGTAAGTTTGGGAAAAGATGTTATAAATAAAAAGCCGGATAAAATACTGTTAAAAACTCGCTCAATACATGTTACTGTGACATAGGTTGACATATATTCGGCGGCTTTTTAATAGTATTTTGTATAGTTTTTTATTTATAACATCTTTTCCCAAACTTACCGTCTTAAAGAGAGAATCAGACGCCATCCTGAATTTTCGTATACATCGGTAAACACTGTATATTTTTCGAGCTGAATAAATATGTTGGGTTTGTATTACTGTACGCATAGATTCGAAAAAGTTGTCCAAAACAAATATATAAAAATAAATTTTATCAAAGGCAAGATAAGTTACTTTTCTACCAAACTGGATATATTTTTCGTGTTTTTATTCAATGTAACATGTTTATTCAGCTCGAAAAACATACAGTGTTTACCGATGTATTGGAAAATTCAAGATGGAGTCTGATTCTCTCTTTAACACGGTATTTTGGGAAAAGATATTATAAATAAAAAACCGGATAAAATACTGTTAAAAACTCGCTCAATACATGTTACTGTGACATAGGTTGACATATATTCGGCGGGTTTTTAATAGTATTTTGTATAGTTTTTTATTTATAACACCTTTTTCCAAACTTACGGTGTTAAAGAGGGTGTGAGACGCCATCTTGAATTTTCGAATACATCGGTAAACACTGTATGTTTTTCGAGCTGAATAAATATGTTACATTGAATAAAAACACGAAAAATATATCCAGTTTGGCAGAAAAGTAACTTATCTTGCCTTTGATAACATTTATTTATTATATATTTGTTTTTTGACAACTTTTTCGAATCTATGTGCACAGTAATACAAACCCGTATTTTGTATAGTTTTTTTTTTATTTATAACACCTTTTTCCAAACTTACGGTGTTAAAGAGGGTGTGAGACGCAATCTTGAATTTTCAAATACATTGGTAAACACTGTATGTTTTTCGAGCTGAATGTTATATTGAATAAAAACACGAAAAATATATCCAGTTTGGCAGAAAAGTAACTTATCTTGCCTTTGATAACATTTATTTGTCCCCCCCAAGAAAAATTAGAGTGGTCGGTGTTCTGTAGTAGCGTATCTGGATATTTACCAAAAAAAATATTTAGGTTTGGCTATAAATTCCTAAACTCATTTCACCCTAAATAATTTAGGTGACTGAAATAGGAATCTAATTGAATCTTTAATTTCCTGAATAGTATCCGATAATTCATTTTTCTTCGAGTTATATCGAATACATTAATACGGACTTTAGGGTTTTTTTTCGTAATGTTACTGTAAAAATTATTTTTTATTGTTACAAATTACGATGCTTTAAAAAAAGCAAAAATAAATTCTTGCGTTTTTTATTTACTACTGAAAACCATAACTTTAGTAAAGGTATTTTTTGTTTAAAAAATAAATCATTTTCACTAAGAGTTAAGTAAAAATAATTAGTTCATTATATTCTGCGATCATTATTTGAAAAATACTGCAATTTTCATTATAATTCGTTAATTTCCTGATTTTTGGTGAATTTTTAAGTAAAGGGAGGAGTCAAAATGTGTATACACTTTGAGCATCGGCATTCATTTTGCGACCATGTGTAGTTAATTTAAATTAAAGTTCAATCACATGGTTACATTATCAATAATCATGTAATTAAACCCATTGAAAATTTACCGATATTGTAAACACATTCTGTTTACATTAAGCCTGTGGTGTTTTTTTAGTGATGCAATGTTGTCAACTGAGATTTAAAAAAACCCGCGTGATCAGGAGAAAGAAATGTCCAGAAAATCGCTTTTGCTGTACACATAGATTCGAAAAAGTTGTCAAAAACAAATATATAACAAATAAATGTTATCAAAGGCAAGATAAGTTACTTTTCTACCTAACTGGATATATTTTTCGTGTTTTTATTCAATGTAACATGTTTATTCAGCTCGAAAACCATACAGTGTTTACCGATGTATTGGAACATTCAAGATAGGGTCTGATTCTCTCTTTAATACGGTAATTTTGGGAAAAGATGTTATAAATAAAAAACCGGATAAAATACTGTTAAAAACTCGCTCAATACATGTTACTGTGACATAGGTTGACATATATTCGGCGGGTTTTTAATAGTATTTTGTATAGTTTTTTTATTTATAACACCTTTTTCCAAACTTACGGTGTTAAAGAAGGTGTGAGACGCCATCTTGAATTTTCGAATACATCGGTAAACACTGTATGTTTTTCGAGCTGAATAAATATGTTACATTGAATAAAAACACGAAAAATATATCCAGTTTGGCAGAAAAGTAACTTATCTTGCCTTTGATAACATTTATTTGTTATATATTTGTTTTTTTGACAACTTTTTCGAATCTATGTGTACAGTAATACAAACCCAATATTCGGAGGTTGGAATCCACCCCCCACCTTAAATGTACTTGGAAAAATCGATTTTATAGTGAGATTTAAGAATGGTTAGTCGAAAAAAAGGTGAAAAAGAAAACAAATAATCAATAAATAATTGTTACCAAAGGCAATAAATGCTACTTTTTTTTACTTACATTGAATATTTTCAAGCGCTTTTCTTTATTTTTTTAATAATCTAATGCGGGTGTGTGAGTGCCAAATACCTCCAGATTTTCTAGAATTTCCCGCTAGATTGTAAACGAAATCTCCAGATATAGCAGGAAAACCGCTAAAGTGTAACACTGGTCACGTGACAGGAAGCGGTAATAAATAAGTGTCCCTAAATAAAAAAAATGGCCTCTCGGTACAAAGAAATCCACCTATTTATCATAGAAAAATTAAGTATAATGTTATAATTAAAAAGAAATATATAAAAACACACATGGATATAGTAAACATATTATACCAAAACATGGAAGCCATCCGTCTAGTGGGTTTTTAGACAATTAATTCCGAATGAACCAACATTTACATTTTTATATATATAGATATATAACTGGAGGAGTTAAAGGATGCGAGTAAAATCAATTCTTAGAAAGAAAGAAAGATTCATCGGAATGATACAAAGCTCAAAAATTGTTTAGGAGCTTATATAGAAGTCAATAAAGAGATGAAATGATGGTACAAAAATTATATATATATATATATATATATATATATATATATATATATATATATATATATATATATATATATATATATATAAGCATGGGTGCCCGGCGTTGCCCGGGTTGTTGGAGGTGTATGCTGAGCAAAAAAAAAAAAAAGAAAAAAACAAGAAAAAAGAAACACAAAAACAAACAAAATCGGTTAATTTTTTCTAATGTGACCCCTACTATGACCCCTTAAAATTTATTGTTTTGGGCTCAAATAACCTTATTAAGTTAGATCCATGTCCAAGGAACCTATATCTAAAATTTCAAGTGTTTAGAGCCAAAACTGTCCGAGGAGTTTAGTAGAGTTCTCAAAAGTCTAATCGTTGAACTTTGACCCCTTACTCGCTAAATTTCTGACCGAAATCCGGTCATATCGATTTCGCCAAATCTCAGTACTCTGTATATCAAATTTCGAGTCGGTAGACTTCAAATTTACAGAGTTATTGCGTATGGAAATTTACACAGACACACACACACACACACAAACAAACACTTTCACTTTTATAGACATACTGGCATTTCAGCCCGGCGTTGCCCGGGTGTTTGGATGTGTATGTTGAGCAAAAAAAAAAAAAAAAAAGTGGTAGTAGGAAAGCAGGCTCGAACCCGTACCGCAAAGGAGGAAAAGAATGGGGTAAAACCTAACGTTTATGCTGTTACGACCACCGCCAAACTGGAAGCGACATTTTTCAAAATTAAGGCTAGACAATCTAAAGAAGAGGATAACTTTCAAAAATATCGGCGAAAAAAAAGTGATCCCCCTGTAGAAAAGTGCCTAGTTGAATTAATGTTTTTAGCCAATTTTTCGATATTTGTCGTATGAAAGATCAAACTTAAAACTATTGAAAGTTTAAGGCAGACATGCAAACAGACATACATACATACTCTTCCCATATTAATAACAATTTCGAAATAATAACGTTAATATCTCAGTGCGCAGGTCATGCGCACATGCACAACCGGATGTCGTAAACCGGAAAGTGGGTTACATACATCATTACAAGGTCAGTTGAGTTTTATAATTTTATATATATATATATATATATATATATATATATATATATATATATATAAATATATATGGAGAGAGAGAGAGAGAGAGAGAGAGAGAGAGAGAGAGAGAGAGATTTTATCTGTGCTTGTTTTTCAATTTGACTGATTCACTTGCTGATGTAGAAGAAAGGAGTTCATCATGTTATCATTTCCCCTCTTCGGTCAAGAAGGCTAAATATATGGAAACAGTGCCAAACTGGCACTTATCCAATACAATTCTAATTTATCTAGTTGTCCAAGGGAGGGGGAGACAAATGGTGAATGCAACTGACTATCTGTCCCTTCCAAAGTGGGTTCAAATCAGTCTGGTCAATTTTGCAACATAAACCCTGCAATGAATTGATATTTAAAAGAGAACATAATCAACCCGTATTTTAACGGATCAAATCCATTCCAATCTCTTTCAGACATGACAGAAGGCTCCTATCGCTTTGTACCCAATTAGATTGTCTGCAAAAAAAAAAAACAAAAAAAAACAAAAAAAAAACAAAACAAAAAACAACAACAACAACAACAACAACAACAAAAAAACAAGTAGATGGTCTGCAACAAAAACAAAAACAAAAAAAATGGTTTTCATCAAAAGAAAATGGAATCATGTTGTCTTTTCTAGGGCGACAATTTTATCGTTTCCCACTGAACCTATATTCGCTCTGACATTGACAAAATACCTCCAGTTTTTCTATTTAAAAAGTATTAAAACGAACTCTTTAACATACACGACGGTTAACTAATTGAAAAACGAGCGTTAATTAATTACTTATTCATCTTTTATTATATGATTGGTTTCATTTCAATATTACGTTGAATTCTATTTAGGCATAGTTACTACATTCTGCATAATTGCGTAGAATTGAAGATGAAAACGTTCTAGCAAACGGAATATATATTACAGGATTGAAATTTGATATATTAGGTATTGGAGCCTGTAATTACACTTTCGACTTGGTTCTTAACCGGTTAAATAGCTGCCAAGTGGTAAAATTTGAAAAGCAAAAAATCTAAAAAAAAACATTGACCATGGCCTGGCGTAAGTAGACTATACTCATTTTCTGTGCATGCGGTCATTAAAAATTATAGATTCAAATTATTTTTTTTTATGTGTGTTGGTTTAGATCAAACACTACCGGGTAAAGCTGGAGATCAATATGTTTTTGTTTTGATTTTAGCTGATGACACACTAGTCATTTTGTTTTTTTTACTTTTGAAAGAATTACCATATATATTAGGTACAATAGAATAATCAATAGAGACTTGGCTTAATAAGATTTAATACGAAACCTGCATGAATTAAAATATAATATTTAAGCGTACTTTACAACCGGCGTTCTGCTAGCATATATATATATATATATATATATATATATATATATATATATATATATATATATATATATATATATATATATATAGCTAGCATATATATATATATATATATATATATATATATATATATATATATATATATTCCCACCATCTTTATATATATATATATATATATATATATATATATATATATATATATATATATAAAGATATATATACATATATATAAAAGTGAACGTGTGTGTGTGTGTGTGTGTGTCTATGTACATTACCCTACGCAATAACTCTATCAAATTTTAATCTACAGACTCGAAATTTGATATACCGGGTACTGAGATTTGGGAAAATTGATGTGATCGGTTTTTGGCCAGAAATTTTGCGATTAAGGGGTCAAAGTTTAACGATTTGACCTTTTAGAACTTTACACAAAATCCTTCGACAATTTTGGGTCTACGCACTTGAAATTTTAGATATAGATTCCTTGGACATGGATCTAACTTTATAACTTGCTTTGAGCCCAAAACAATAAATTTTAAAGGGTCATAATAGGGGTCAAAGTTAAAAAAATTGACCTCTGCGGTCTCTTGCAAATTACTCAGACAGTTTCTGGTCTAAATATTTGAAATTTTACATAAAGGGTATTCAGAGATAGGGCAAGCTTTTTCATCAGTTTGTGTCGAGAATTTTTAGTTACCAATATATAAATGTATGTATGTATGTCTGTTTGCATGTCTGCCTTAAACTTTCAATACAGGCAACGGATTTTACCAAGATCAATACCGTTTTAAAGTTCGACCTTTCATACGACAAATATTGAAAAATTGGCTAAAAACATTAATATCTTTCCCTTCAACTAGGCACTTTTCTACAGGGGGGTTACTTTTTCCGCCGATATTTTTTAAAGTAATCCTCTCCTTTAGATTGTCTAGCCTTAATTTAAAAAAAACGTCGCTTCCGGTTTGGCGGTGGTCGTAACAGCATAAACGTTAGGTTTTACCCCGTTCTTTTCCTCCTTTGCGATACGGGTTCGAGCCTGCCTTCCTACTACCACATTTTATTTTTTTGCTCAACATACACATCCAAACACCCGGGCAATGCCGACCGTAAATGTAGGGTATTTATAAAAGTGAACGTGTCTGTGTGTCTGTCTGTGTACATTTCCCTACGCAATCACTCTGTCAATTTTTAGTCTACAGACTTAAAATTTGATATACAGGGTACTGAGATTTGGCGAAATCGATGTGATTGGTTTTCGGCCAGAAATTTGGCTGTTAAGCGGTCAAAGTTCAACGATTAGACCTTTGAGAACTTTACCAAAATCCTCCGAAAATTTTGGCTCTAAACACTTGAAATTTTAGATATAGGTTCATTGGACATGGATCTAACTTTATAACTTGATTTGAGTCCAAAACAATAAATATTAAGGTGTCACAATAGAGGTCAAAGTTAAAAAAATTGACCGTTTTTTTTTGTTTTTTTGCCTAGCATACACCTCCAAACACCCGGGCAACGCCAGGCACCCACGCTAGTATATCTATAAAAGTGAACGTGCCTGTGTATCTGTGGTGTGTCTGTCTGTGTGCATGTCTGTGTACATTTCCCTATGCAATAACTATGTCAATTTTTAGTCTACAGACTCGAAATTTGATATACTGGGTACTGAGATTTGGGAAAATTGATGTGATCGGTTTTCGGCCAGAAATTTTGCTGTTAAGGGGTCAAAGTTCAACGATTTAACCTTTGAGAACTCTACCAAACTCCTCCAACAATTTTTGGTCTACACACTTGAAATTTTAGATATAGGTTCATTGGACACGGATCTAAATTAATAACTTGATTTAAGCCATAAACAATAAATGTTAAAGGGTCATAATAGGGGTCAAAGTTAAAAAAACTGACCCTTTTTTTTTTTTTTGCTCAGCATACACCCCCAAACACACGGGCAACGCCGGGCTGAAATGCTAGTATATATATATAAATTAATAAAACATGTTTAAACACTTTAAGAAGAGTTAAAAACATATTTAATTTTCAAAAAAGAGACACAAATCAAGTGGATTGTCCTTAGTCCGCGGAGTTTCGAAAGAAATACTTTACTTCTCATCAGAGAGTAGGAGTTAGCAAAATGCGAAATCGGATTTTGCTTGCAAAGTATATAACGAAACTAAAAGTACGCTATTGAGCTTACTTGTTAAAAGTTAAAAAATAGTGAAGCAGAGGGAATGGCGGGGGGGGGGGGCGAAAAATAATTTCACGTGACTGGATGGTCCAGGGAAAGATGGTGGAAAATGTGGAAAAGGCGTTGTACATCACAAATGACAATTTAGTATATAGCCAAATGAAATGATGTTTTTGATTGATGGACTAAAGTAAGGTAACTAAAAGGCGAAATAAAAGGGAAAACAATGTACAAAGAAGAAAAAGTAATACAGGCGCCATTACATAACTTTAATTGGTTGACGTGCTGTAAAACTATCAGTGAAAACGAATTACCCGAGAATAAGTGGATTTTACGCTCATATTTAATTTTCTTATAAACTATTTTTTTTCTGAATTTTTTACATGAAGACTGATCATTCATATTATCTGGATTTTTCAGACTACTGTTCTCATCTTGTGTGTTATCTTCCTAATGTTTCGGTCGAGGTAATCTTGACCTTCCTCGGGTATATCTTGTCATACTCGGGAATACTGTGGAACTCAAGAAACCTTGTGGACCAGTGACATAGTGTTTAACGTACTTGATAAAATTTAGTTGTAAAAGTTACACTCTTCTCGAGGTAGAAGGTTCAATCTTTACTGCAGCATACACTCAAAAATACAATTGCAAATCACAAAATACAATTGCTAATCTACCTAGTCATGGGGGACGAAACGAGAGGCTTCTACTGACCCTTCCTTGATTAAATAAAGCGTTCCGTTTGAAATTCTGTGCAGATTCCAGAGTTCGATAAAAAGATTCTAAAATTCGATAATATACACCTGAATAAGATCGGAAGTTACAGCGATCGTAACGTTGTGATAATAATATTCCAGATGGGAACAGTAGTCCGATGAATACAAATTATATGAATTCTCTTCTTATTTTCCTGCGTTTACGCCCAATAAAAATACGCACGCTGGAGGACCGACGGCCATTTTGTTTTTGGTGAAATGGCGAAAAGTAAATAAATAAATAAAGTAAAGTAAAGTGAAAAGCGCGGAGGTTCGTCTCTTGTCTGTTTGAATCTGGTGAGAAATCTTAATATTTTGACAGGCCGTTTCTCCCAGACTCTTTAGACGGAAGGAATAATTGGTCTCTGAATATCAGCAAGACGAGAAAGTTGTCTGCAAATCAAATCTTGATTCTTAGCCAATTGCTCCCTGGTTTACATAACCTGTTGAGTGTATGTCAATTATGAACTTTTGTTTTTACTAGAATAATTAAACAAAGAAATATATATATATATATATATATATATATATATATATATATATATATATATATATATATAATAACAACAAAATTAAAATATACAAACAAAAAGACTACTGAAATAAACATACCCGCCTAAAAAACAAAAACAAAAAAGAAACAAACAAACAAAAAGACAAACAAACAAACAAAAAACAAACAAACAAATAAAATGAAAAAAAAACAATGAAATAAAAATAACATTAACCAAACAAAAAACAGTAAAACATAACAAAACAAAAATGTGTTATGTAATATTGCGTGGATTTATTTTGATGCACAAATCTACATCATATATAAACATATTCGCATACTTAAACTGTGTACAGATTTGTTTCTGGATTTGTTAAGTGAGGATTGAAAATTTTTATTATTGACAACATCGTTTAGTACTTCGAATGATGACAATGAAAGATTTGAGAGTATGCAAATCCGAGAGTCGAAAATCACCACTTTTACATAGAGTGGAACCCTTGTTGTTACATACGAAGGTCCTTCCAAAAGTAAAACTCAAAAAGTAGAATAGCTACGAAGACAGGAATGATACCTTTAAAACTAGCGACCATTTGTGCTCTAGAATTAACTTTTTCTACACAGTCACCACCATTCTCAATACACTTTTGTCCGCGATGAACGAGAACTGTGCATGGACATCTGGTGCGCACTTTGTCATACAAGAGTCGTTCGAAAAGTAAAGCCTCTATTTTTTAAACAAAACATGTGGAAGAGCTACGGAGATCGAAGTGCTACCATTAAAACGAGCGACCTTTTGTGTTCCAAAATTTATTTTTCTATGTAGTCATCACCATTCACAGTGCACTTTTTCTAATGATGAACGATGTCTGTGCATGGGCATCTGGAGCCAGCCTAGTCATATGAGAGTTGTTCCGAAAGTAAAAACTAATACTTTTTTAGCTAAAAGAAGTTAAAGGACTACGAATACTGAAATTGTATCATAAAAACGAGCGGCCTTTTGTGCTTTAGAATTTATTTTCTACATAGCCATCACCATTCTTAATGCACTTTTAGCAGGGATTCAATGACACATCTCTGCTTCTGACGACAGTCTATGGTGGGGGGTTGCTTTTTTAGAGTCGCACACCGTCAATGTCCTTAACAGAGAGATGAACCTTTCAGCTCGTGAAGGCATAAATTCATCACCATAGCGGTGTAATTTGCAACTAACCTCTGATCCATCAGGGCGGAATAAATATATATAACGCATTTCATTTTGGAATGCTCCATCCTATGATTGCGTAGAAAGTTTAAATATTCAATGATTTTAAATTCTTTGCATCCAAAACTATAATGATTAATCTTTCACTGTATCCAATTTATCTATTATTATTATTATTATTATTATTATTATTATTATTATTATTATTGTTATTGTTGTTGTTGTTGTTGTTGTTATTATTATTATTATTATTATTATTATTATTATTATTATTGTTGTTGTTGTTGTTGTTGTTGTTGTCGTCGTCGTCGTCGTCGTCGTCATCATCATCATCATCATCATCATCATCATCATCATCATCATCATCATCATCAAACATTTGTACTTAATTAAAACGCTCTGTTGTACATGTTAATACTACAATTATTATTATTAAATTCTAATCTAATAATTTTACACTATTGCTACTATTATATAAAAAAACATTGTCGCTGTGCGTGTGTTCGTTTCCCATGGACTTGAAAATTAGTCGGTCGATTTTTATGAAATGTTATACGAAGGTAATTTCTGTGCTTAGCAGTGTCCTTAGAGAAGTTTTGCATCGGAATGTTTTCCATAAATATCGTTAATCGATAATCGAAAATAATTCGATAAAAGAAGGAACAAAAAAGTTAGGAACCAAAGTTAACACCTTACACAACCTAACATCACAAATGAATATGAGACGTTTTATTACCGCACAAGCAGAAAAGATTAACATAAAAAATAAAAAATTAGTTGTTTTTCTTTTATATGACATGGGCACTTTCGAAATTAATTTTTCTGTTTTGAGCACAATTGAAGCATGATATGTGACGTTTGAATTTTAAACTTTAATTCAAGACATTATATATACAAAAAATAATTTTATAAAATCAACAGTAGGTTCTCTACAGTGCAATGTACACTGCAATGTATTGTGAACTAAGTGACTCTGGGGGAACATCTGAAGCTTCCTCTCTATGCATCGTGATGGGCCCCTAACTAGAGCAGACCATCAATCAATTCGAATGAAAAATAGGCTATTTCAACAGTTTCGAATGCAATAAAATTGTGGGAGTATGAAACATTTGTTGATCATCATTCAATCCCGGGCAACATCGGATCTCCTTGCTAATATAGTATAAAACTTAGCCTTCTAAATATTAGAATATATCCATCTTTTATCTTCTATACAAGATTAAATTATCTTCTTTGCAACATTACGTTTGAAATAGAATACACCTTTGTGATTTACCCCATTGATTATCTCCCTTGGCTAGAATTCTTACATATACATAGGTTATAGTCGAGGTATTCCAGCATCTCAGTGTTTTTATATAACTTATATAGCTTTATAAACATTCTGTTTTTATACGCTAAAAGGCCTGATGTCTAATACAAGAATGAAATGCGGAAAAGTCTGTGTCGCTTAATTGCCATATTTTCATAGATTAATAGGTTAATCATTTACTTGAAACGCACTCGGTTTGTAAATACCAATCGTAATAGAGTAAAAAATATTCCTCATTAATAAAGTTTTTTTTTATAATGAAAAAGATCTTTTTTGTATTCAAATTTTGTAAATTTTGAAAAAAAGAAAAGAAAAGAAAAAAGACAAACTCAATGAATACCTTTTTATTGAGTTCCAGAGAATATATAGTGTATTATAATAATTCTTCAAGTTCTAAATATTAAGTTTTCTCAGTTGGTCATTTATTACTTTTCAGAAGATATCCAATACAATAGTGCTTCGTATTGTGACTAACACGTCTAAAAATTATGTTATTGCTGCACATTTAGTCACTTTCTAACTGAGAAATAGCGGCAATATATATATATATATATATATATATATATATATATATATATATTTAAAAGAGTGTAGCCAACAACAATTGTGGGTTTTTTTTAAAGGTTTTCATCATATTTTTATTTTAAAATATTTTTATAACGCGTTTCGAGCTTAGGGTGTGCTCTCTTCAGATATTTTCGTAAAAAGTTTTTCTTTAAAATGGGAGTTTGTGGATATGCCTCCGCTGATATTAAATATGTTTTTCATAGTGGCGCGTGGCGCGATGCGTGTGTTCAGTGTTTAGACGTTCTGTCTCCAAGTGTAAGTGTTTTCACTGTGACCGGTCAAAGTTAGTTTCAAAGAGTGTTTTTTAGTCCATATGGTGAAGGTTTTTATGGCTTCTTTAGGGTTCTTTTTTATTTATTAAAGACTTTCTTTCCCCATGTATAGCATACACTCACACACAATTCCATACGCATACATATATATTCATGTACATGTACACATGCACACGCACACAGGCACACACACATACACACACGTACATACATAGAAATATATGTAGGAGCATACATATATACACATATACATAACCACCTACACACCCACACACGTACTCGCATACATCCACCGCTAACAATTATTTTTATTTTTTTATTTTTTATTTTATATATATATATATATATACACTTTTTTTTTTTTTTTTTTTTTTTTTTTTTCCCACCAAAACACGCATGTATATATGCGCTTAATCATTCAGACATATGTACACGCAACCACACACACACAAGTAAGATGGAGAATAATAGGTAGAAGATATATATACACACATACACGCACATACACACATATATGTACACACATATATGTATGTGCACATACACTCACAAACATCCACATACTATGTAGGCACATACACATACACACACACATGCACACACACAGACATATGCAGGAGCTCACACATACGCGTATATCCATATTCACACGAACACATTTACTCACTCATACATGTGCATACATATGTATATATACATACATACACACATACATACGGATGTGTATATACTCATCCACCCATATATATATATATATATATATATATATATATATATATATATATATATATATATATATATATATATGTACTATATATATATATATATATGTACTATAATGCTCCCTATCTTAGGTTGAGAATATTGGGAAGTAATATACAAACTGGCATTAGTGTATTAAGCGATGCTTTTTGTGTAAATAAATCGAGCTTAGGCGTTTGGACAAATTCAAAACGTTGTTAATTCACTACCTGCATAGCAGCAGCTAAAAAGCGTAATGGTTAGAAGCCTCGACTATCGGTTGGGCTACCGATATTCGATCCTGGCTTGAGGTTAGTTCCGATTTTTCTGATCCAGATTAATTGTCTTTATATATATATATATATATATATATATATATATATATATATATATATATATATATATATATATATATATATATGAGAAAATATATAAATAAATATATATATATATCAATATATATATACATATAAATATATATAAATATTTATATATATATATATATATATATATATATGAATATCTATAATATAAAGCTGAAAGTGTGTGTGCGTGTGTGTGTGTGTTTGATCACGAATAGGCTCCTATATTGTTGACTATTTTAAAAAACTGATTACATATAATGTATCGAGGATCAGGAATGGGTATGTTTGATCTGAAAGAACGGTGGTTCATAAAAATTGTGGGGTCTGCGTTCGTGTCTGACCCTCAAAGTATGGAAATAAAAAATGAAAAAAGAAAACGTTTACAAGGGTTTTTGATATAGATGTACATAAGAATACTTTGATAAGTATGTTTCAACTTTAATTGGGATGGTATAATAAAATTGTGGGATCTGCGTTCGCGCCTGTACTATGGAAATATGGCACAAACTTTAACAAAAACTTTTAATATCTATTTGCGTAAGTATACTTTGATAATTATGTTTCAGTTTGAAGAAATATAGTATAATAAAATTATTGGGCGTTCGTTCGCACCTGACCTCCATAGAATGTAACTATGTCACAAAGTTTAACAAGGTTTTTTAAAAGGGGCGAGGGTCCACAATAACACCTTAACTTTAATCTTAATTCACGTTAGTTTTTATTTAGTTTTTTGAGTTGAATCATATAATCCGTCGAATAAATTCACCTCACAAATTCACATTATTATTATAGTGAAAGCCAAAAAAAAAAAAAAAAAGAAAAGTCGGAACTTTAGGAAATTCTCGACACAAATTTTGCATAAATCTGTTTTTTTCCTTCTCCACTTACACGTGACACTCTTTCGAAAATAGATAAATAATAAAAAATAAGAACGTTACTTGTTATCGTGGCAAAAGAAGGAAAAAATCCTGCTCACGTGATTACGTGTCTTTTTAAAAACATTTACATAACCTTTTTATTTTATTTATATATCTGTTTAAGCTTTTTTTGTCAGTGTACTAGAAGGAATCCAGTTGATTACAACCCTTTCTGCGTGTTCTTTACATTACAATAGTACAACCCTGAATTCGACGGCGCAATACTACACCGTTCAATACTGTAAAACTGAAACGAAGCTTTTCTGCTTCCAAAGGGCGCCATTTTCTTCTTATTCATATTTATATCGATTCTTTGCTTTAAAAAAAACTAAAGTAATTACGTGTTTACTTTTTTAATATCCCATTTTACTGTTTCGGATTATTTTACTAAACTATTTTTACTAAGTAAAGCTTCATTATTTTTCAAAACTGTTTTTGTTTCTTTGTTTTTTGATATTTCGTCGATATTATTTAGTAAGAGTCTTTAGCAGAAAAACTAACAAACGACTATACGAAAAAATAAATATACAAGAAATAAATGTTACCATAGTCAATAAAAGTTCAGTTCATGTATTTTTTGTTTTGAAATAGTTTTTAATGCTCTTTACTTGAAATAATTTCAGCGAACCGAAATTAAAACGAAATTTGAGGCGATAACCACTTACATGAATTTTTATATAAACTACACATGCCATAATCGAATATTCCTCAAGTACAAAATAACGGAAAACATTAAAATATGTTTATAAATATTCCTTACGTTGACTGAACTCTCTTAAATTGTTAACACAGAATGCTCAGTTGCCCCTCCTTCGAATTGAAAACGGGACTCTCCATTTCAAAGTTGCTGTCATTTTGATTTTTTTCAAACCGGTTTGTGAATTAAAAAAAATTTTTTTTACAAACTATTTAAAAATAAAAACCAATGAACTTTTCTACCATAAAAGTAACTTTTATTTACTATGGTAACATTTATTTCTTGTATATTTATATTATTATATATATAACATTTTCTCTTTGTAAGAAAATTATCTTTACTTTCATCATATTTTGCTTAAGGTAAAATTTTTGAGTATCAAAACCTATCCTTTTACAAGTCTCTCCTTTTCATAACCTATCATATTTTTTCACAATCCATTTTCTGTAAGCTGTTTTTGAATCCAGTCAACGGGTACTTCTGCTCATATATATATATATATATATATATATATATATATATATTTATATATATATATATATATGATCAGTGTAAAGAAAATTAATCTGGATCAGAAAAATCGGAACTTCCCTCAAGCCAGGATTGAATATATATATATATATATATATATATATATATATATATATATATATATATATATATATATATATATATATATATATATATATATATATATGATGAGTCGTGATACAACGAAACAGTATTGTCTTTGGATGATAATTAAAGCCCCTCTCTTTGGGTTGAGTACGTTGTAAATATATTTTCATCCGACGCGTATTAAAGCTATTAAGCGAAGCCCACTATTGATTTGTTTGTAAACAAGCTGATGGTTAGAGCACTGTTGTGACAAGCGGGCGTGGATTTATTACGCAGTCGAGGAGAAATATTTACGGCACTGATTCGTGGACCGATGGTAAGAGCTGCCGACTGTCAATGCGACGGTTGTAGGTTCGATCCACAGTTGGGAAAGATGTATGTCTAGCCGCACTGAGGAATTGTGATAAAGCGAAACAGTACTGTATGTGGATGACAATATATATATATATATATATATATATATATATATTGGATTTCATCCTCTTTCTTCAAGCTAAAATACCTTACAAGGCTTTAGTATGAAAGTGAAAGATATATGTAGCTACAATATATACATACATATACATATACATATATATATATGTATGTATGTATGTGTGTGTGTGTGTGTGTACTTACTTGATAATCTTGATGGTTGTAAATATTTTGTAAATCTTTGAACGTTTGTGTTCTTTTGATGAACAGGTTGCAAAATTGGTTGGCAGCTGTTCAAGTGTTCGGGCCAAGAATTGAAGTCGACATGTTAAAGAAAAGTGCAAGAACTTTCGTCGGCAGAATTGCAATGCCAGAAGCTTTCGGTAAAGGCGTTATTGAGCAAGATGGCGGTTGCAAGCAGGTTTAGGAAGAGAATTGCTCTGAAGTAGAGAAGAAGAAAGAAAGAACTCAATCCAATCAGTGAAGGAAAAAGGAACACCAAGAATTAAAGGAAGATAAGAAAAAGAAGAGGAAAGCGAAAGAATAAGTGTAAGAGTAAACGAGAAGTTTGATGAAGAAAAAGGAAAGAAGATAGCGTAGGGAGAGAACACAAAAGATAAAGAAGAAATGGATGAAAAAAAAAAAGATGGAAGTTGGAGGTTGAAAGAATATGGAGTAATGTTGCCACGTCTGTGCTAGTGAATTTACCACCAGTCTCGCCCCCTTGCATCGGGTCCAAAAAAGAATTTTCAATTTAATAAACCCCATTTTGTCAACTAAGCCCCAACCCATGCCCCATCGATGCAATGTTGCATCTCTCTACCTGTTTTACAAATATTTAAATGGAATGTGCCCTGATGAACATGTTGCACTTGTGCCCCCCACCCCTCGGCGTACATATCCCCGACAAACCCGCTTAGCAACAAAATCACACCATTTCACTTTTGGGATCCTTAAATTTCAGAAAGCTTTCCACTCTAATAGATTTTTTTTTCATCAAACTTCTAGATTTTGGAATTTCCTCCCTGTTACCTGCTTCCTTGACTTAAATACTTGT
>NC_136518.1:74061004-74068504 GCF_053919585.1 Euprymna scolopes | reverse complement strand
TATATATATATATATATATATATATATATATATATATATATATACAGGCGGCAAAAAGAAAGTTCGCTCTTGTAATCTTTTCAAAAACTGCAAATTTAAGGTAAATTTAATGTAACTATTCAACAATCTCGAGATTGTTTGCACGGCAACCGAGAAGGCTAACATGCTTGCCAGTCGCCTTGCCTTAAACTCTACATTGGACCAAGCAAACCACTTACTCCCTGAATTTCCTTTGTGAATAGAAACCACACTAGATTATGTGAAAATCATTCCTTTTCAAGTGCATGATATCCTAAAAAAAACCTAGACACGTAAAAACATGTGGACCTGATCTCATCCCGACTGTACTATTAAAAACAAAATGCTCCGATGAGATTGCTCCAGTTCTTTCCAAACTTTTTAAAAAATGCCTTAACAAATCCGGCTTCCCTGACTGCTGGAAAACTGCTTCTGTCGCACCAGTTTACAAGAATTCTGGCGAAAGAACTGACCCATTACATTATCGCCCCATTAGCCTCCTCCAGGTTTCGCCAAAATATTTGAGTCCATAATAAACCAAGCTCCAGTCCATCACCACACAGCTGCTAAACTCCTGACCGACCAACAATATGGATTTAGGCAAGCCCGCTCTACTGCAGATATCCTGTAATCTCTGAAAGTATATACCATGCACAGGATAAAGCAGGGGAAGGTAGGGTAGTAGCCTTAGATATATCTAAGACTTTTGACAGGGGATGGCATGATCGTCTTCTCAGGAAAATCAGATCATATGGTATTACTGGACAAATACTAAACATAATTAAATCCTTCTTTAATAAGAGAACAATCCAGGTTGTCCTCGATAGTCATACGTCAAAATAATAGGATATAAATGCGGGTGTACCTCAGGGGTCGATACTTAGACCTTTATTATTCCTGATATTCATAAATGACATCCTTGATAAAATTGTCTCTGAAATGAGGTTATTTACTGTTGACACCACGCTCTGTAACAGGCACGAGGGGAAAACGAATGAACTCCTATCTATGGCAACAGCGAAAACCTAGAGGAAGACCTCCAGTCTGTAGTGGGATGGAGACAAAAATGAATAGTATCTAAGTTTGTTTCCTTTAATAATTACAAAAAACCTTCTCAACCACCAATAGTTATAGCTAATGATACATTACCTGAAAGTACTTCGTTCAAACTTCTCGGCTTCACGTTCAATATGAGTTGGAACAGGTATATCGAGGGCACTGCCGCGGCTGCTGCGAGGAAGGTGGGCTCTCTCTACCGTGCTAGAAATTTACATACGCCTGAAAGTATCCTATACACCCACAAGGTCACCATTTGCCCATGTATGGAGTATTGTTTCACATTTGAGTTGGTGCATCTGCTACTAGTCTCTCGCCCCTGGACAAAAAAGAGAGTCGCCAACATAATAGGCCCCGAACTGTTAGCTAGCCTTCAACCTCTGTCCCATCGACGGAATCTTGTATCCCCTTGCCTGTTTTACAAGTGTTTTAATTGAAGATGCTCCGCCGAACTACAAGCCCTTGTACCTCTCGACGTAAATAACCCCGACAAACCGGACACGCAGCAAAATCCCCCTCCTACACAGTAGAGATGCAAGAAAGTATTCTAATCTAATAGAACTGCTAAACTTTCGAACTCCCTTCCAAGTTCCTGCTTCCCTTACTATACTGACATGCAGAAGTTCAAGTGTAATGTAAACCAACGTCTTTCTGCTCAACTCCCTACATAGTATCCCTGCAAGTATATCTCAGATGGTAGCCCCCTACATCAAAATTTCACTTTGCCTTGATTGGGGTAAAAATGCAATAATAATAATAATAATAATGATGATAATAATGATGATAATAATGATGATGATGATGATGATGATGATGATCAAACAGGTATACTATAGTCATATCAATTGTATAATCCCATTGATCTCATATGTTTCTATTTAAACTGTAATTCTGACTATTTCATTGTTTTTCTCACGTTTTTTACCATAGGTATCCAAGTTCTTAACAAAAAATTTAAAGTGCTTAAAACTATTGAAGGTTATAGTTTAAAAGAGAAACAGAAAATCGCTCTGTGTTGATTTTTATGGCCCTTCGATACAAATAAGACCTTTTTTTTTTTGAAAGGTAATGTCAAACCAGAAGGCTCATTCAAGCAGTCGACGGCCATCTTGAATATTTCCGTCTCTTCTCAATTAAAATCGCCTTGAAAAAGCACGCGTAATTAACGACTTCATTTGTTTTCACTTTCAACCGAGAAAATTGCCTAACAAAGATCATGCAATCATGTCAAGTGCAATGCCAATAAACGATGAACAATAGTGACTTATTAGTAGAGAGAAGACAGAAGTAATTATAACATTTTTGATGACTTCCTCTTCTGGCCTCTTTCTAATTGCTTTCCAAATTTGGCTCCAGTGAATTCAATCCTTATCCAATCTATCATAAACATTACCCACTAATACTTTATTAGAGAGCTATTTTATGCAGATGATGCTGACCGAATGCCACACTTTCAAACGGATATGCAATCGGTCATACATCTCTTCACGAATACTTATCCCTGCTTTGGATTGAAAGTTAACGTTAATAAAACTGAAGCCATATACACTTATGCACCTGACAATTTGTACGTGGAACCTGACATTTTTTGCCTATGAGAAGTCATCAATTTTTTCATTTTTGTTTTAAATATAAATAATACATAGTAGTAACACGAGGTCCATTTATATAGCTCGATAGTGTAATACCACACACACGCGCACGCCCTTCCCCCATATATATATATATATATATATATATATATATATATATATATATATATATATATATATATATCTACAATTGTGATTAAGAACCATCTTGTACGGTTTGAGGACTGTAGACTCCCTAAACAGTTGTTTATGATGAGGTGTTTTCTAGCTAAAGAAACCAGCATCCGTCCTCAACCAATGATTTCGAGATAGTGTAAAGAAAATTAAAGACAACAGCGTTGTCAATTTTAAGTTCACTCCCTCTAAAATAATACTTTATACATGCATGCATCTATCTATCTATCTATCTATCTATCTATCTATCTATCTATCTCTCTCTGTCTATATATATATATCTCTCTCTCTCTCTCTCTCTCTCTCTCTCTCTCTCTATATATATATATATATATATATATATATATATATATATATATATATATACACACATCTGTTGGAGACTTGGGAAAACATCATCCCAGTTGTTTCATACGCTATAACAATCAGAATATACTTCCTTGGAGGATAATCATATTATGAATACTTAGTCTTAAGTATAAGATTATATCGATACGAAAAAGAGAGAGAGAGAGAGAGAAAGAGAGAGAGAGAAAGAGAAAGAAAAAGAAAGAGAGAGAGAGAGAGAGAGAGAGAGTGAGAGAGAGAGAGATGGGGAGCGAGAGTGGGAGGGATCAGGAGTAGCTTTGCTAAAGTGATTAATCGATCCTGATTCCAGAAGACAACAAAGAAATGCAAAAGATATAAAGGTGAGTCGAACCGGAGGCGCATTCCTCGGTTACTGTGATTATCGGTTGTGTTTATAAGTGTTGGCAATAACTCTGTACTTCTAGTGGGAAGTGCTTACGTTACTTTTTGTTTTACTAAGTAGTTACCACTTAAAAAAGGCCGAAAGCCACCCGAGTATAGATTAAATGGATGTATAGTTTTTCGGTTATAATAATTAAGAACATTATAAATAATATGAGGAGATTGAAACTGATGAATGGAACTATCAAATTCGAAATTCTTATAAGTGACTGTTTATAACAAGTATTTCCTGGCCTTGCAATCAAAGACGATCATGTTATATTTGATTTCGAATTTTTTTTGCATTAAGATTGCTCATCTTTATTATTTGTATTACGCGGACTAGTCTCCTATCTTGCAATCCTTTTGGAAACTTTAGTCCAGTTATGGCTGATTGAATGAGAACAAATGTTAGGGTCAACCTAACGAGAAAAAAAGAAAGGGTTATTTCCCTTGAGCTGGCAAAAGAGTCATCCCCCTTGGGGGGACGAGACAGTCAGTCATGACACTCGATAGATAACACAAGACAGTTCCGATCATTACGCATCCAGCGGCTCATCTATCTAAATCTCTTTTAAATAAAAATGTTGAACGTTTCCCCTTGGGTTTGCATCATTTTTACGCGGCGATTTCAAAATCAATTTTCATTCTAAACACGTAACAACAAACTACCACTGTGGATTAAAAAATTGCTTCCTTTCGAAATTTCGCACAGACTTCCGCAGATTTCCGAGTTCGACAAGGACTGCAGAATGTTGCATGTTACATCAGCCGAAATGCCAAAAGAACAATATCTAAAAATGAAACACAGTAGCCCAAACAATAATCCAATAATACAAACACAATTGTAGTCTGCAGAAAGGTAGTCTCGTGATAATGTATTCCACATATGGGGGGTTCTTGGAAAGAAACTCTGTTCATTAAAATTTCGTTTGATGTTAAAGGGAGAGAAAGAAATATTTATTTGTAGTTGTGATAGTAGGATGGGTTCTTTTTGTGGGTCTGACAAGGGAAAACCAGGGGTTGGGGGGCCAGAAGAGCTACTTCCACGGTACGAGAAGGTATAAACAAGACTTGTCAAAAACACGTGTTGAACTTTGAGAAGAAAAGGCGTGACTTGGCATAGTTTCTTTTGACACTCTTGAGTTTCTTAACTTCCCTCTAATAACCATTATATAACAGATACAAGTTGAATGGTAGCCTATTCGTCCTTCAAGTACGTGAAGATACTGGCTCCAGCCTGCGTAATCTCTTGTCATTCACGACTGCAAAATTCTTTTTCTAGCGGCGTATGCTATGCCAACCACCACTTTCTTCCAAGACACGCGATTTTCGACCTTTTCTCTCCAGTTATTGTACTCGAGTGCTTCAATGAGTACGATAACTAGAAAAAAGGCGGAACATGTAGACGCTGTTAGGAAAAGAAATGTACAGTTGTGAACGGACAAGAGATTGTGCAAGTTGGTGACAGTACCTCTACTAACTGAGGCGGCCTACATATGTGTCAGTGTAAAACTTTTAAGAGAGCAAATGGATCGGCATCACATTTGCACCACAGGTTTAAAGTATACTCCGCTCCGTGACATCATCAAAATGCGACGGACTCATACTGCAGCTGATGTAGTCACCCTTATTATTTCAGTCATATTATTCGTCGCTGAATAACCCCCTCGAAATCTTCCACACACACACACACACACACACACACACACACACACACACACACACATATATATATATATATATATATATATATATATATATATATATATATAGTGTAAAATTTTGTCGAAAATTCAAAGACTCACGTTTTCTTTTTATAACCTTCGTTTATTTCCTGGATTTTTCCATTACAGCTGTTTCATTAGTGGGTAGGCAATTTTACGATTTATGTGATGGAAAAAAATCCAGGAAATAAACGAAGCTTATAAAAAAGAAAACGTGAGTCTTATAATTTTCAACAAAACTTTACACTATATATGCTCTGCACCTTTTTAAATAACTCAAAATTAACGGTGACTGGTTTTAAAATAACAATCTAGACCCGTGAAACGAAAACGGTATACATGGAAAGTAACGATATTTCAAAGCCAAACTTTAAAAAAATTATATATATATATATATATATATATATATATATATATATATATATATCGTCACATGTTTTTTCGTTTAATGATTTAATAACAAGACTATACCATATTAATCACATTTATATATAATGGTTGTATGGATTGGTTTCCAAGTTGTAAATCCAATGAAACCCGCGTGATTAGTAAAGAGTGCCCAATCGAGGACAGAGCTGGTATATCTTCTGTTTATTATACAAACATTATTAGTTACATATATGCATATATGTTTCAATGGGATCCCAATTCAAAGACACCACTTCAGCAGATCAAAAAAGGAGCGATATTGAAATGAGAGTCAAGATTACATTAATTTTTTATAAGATATTCGGGTGTGGTTTACGCTCTGGAAGAAAGTGTGGTGGACACTTTGCGAATGTTAGCAGTGGGGGGTTGGAGGGTTGTGTGCAGAACGATGAGAGTAGGGTGGCGGTGGGGGTGGTGGTGAAGGAAGGAAGGAACGAAAGGAGGAGAACTATCCCATCTGGTCAAACTGTAGCAGCGAACAAGTATTGGTATACTTTTAACTTGGCGGTTGTTTATTGGCCAAAATTTTCGCTTTGATCTGAAGTAATATTATACCCTCATCGCCGTTACTTCCCTATCTTAGTTTTTAGGGTCGTTTTTACTTTTCTGGTCGCGAGGCGTGTCAAATGTTTTTGTGGACAGTTTTTTTCTGGGTTTTCGTTTCACGATGTTGAGTTAAAGTAAAAAAATCACTACATTTGGTACAATACACTAATCAATAGAGATTGAGCTCTCATAATAATAAATACGAAATCTGCACGAATTAAAATATTATATTTAAGCGTATTTTACGATCGAGCAACACCAGGAGCACTTGTGTACAATAGAATAATCAATAGAGATTGAGCTTTATAATAATACATTCAAAATCTTCCTAATTTCAAATATCATGTTTAAGTGTATTCTACGACCGGGCAACGCCGTGCGACTTAAGAGTATTATATACCGTAGAATCACGTTGAGATAGCTGTTGACGTAAAATCATGGAAGTTAAGTGAGGTTGACATTAGTTAGTATTGAACGGGTGAATATTTGGGAATATCAGCTGTATGTAGGCGACCTCTCTGCCAACCCCGGCATTGTTTCCATTTATTCTGCATTACTGTTTACATCTGGACTCAGGCCAGGTCGGTTCAATTAAGTTGTGGCTTGTAATTGTTCAACTCTTGCTTCATAATAGAATTCCTTGAGACTAAAAAGAGGCCTATTTTTCATTATTTAATATATTTTCTGGTTATATTTCGAACTAAAAAGGAAATAATCTTGGCTTTTTTTTCTATTTATTTTCTTCGTATATATATTATCACATGATATGTTATTTCGTTTAATGATTTAATAACTAGACTATACCATATTCATTCCATTTTTTTTTTTTACTTAATTTGAAATTTCTATTTTGCACGAGCATTAAGTTGTACTTCAAGTGATATTAAAGACCCCAAAATGGTACTTGATGCCCAACCTGGTAAAGACTCGGAATCATAAAGACGTGGAGCAAGAGTAAGTAGGGTAATACATGAAATGTATCCCCCTCCCCTACATCTCTTTGTTGTAATGTACGGTTACACACATTTCCACACGGGATCCACACGTTGTATGCGGTCTACGTCGCAAGAAACAGAGGACAAGTAATAACCTGACTCCTTTACAACATTTACGACATTTATGACCTCATTCTCCCTCTACGCATAACTTCTCATTACGGCCGTGACGTCACCCACGTCTCTCACGTGATCTTTTTTTATAATCTTTTTCCTTTTCCTTACCGTGACGTC
>NC_136518.1:74013504-74056004 GCF_053919585.1 Euprymna scolopes | reverse complement strand
GAGTCCATTTTCTGCAGGCTGTTTTTGAACCCAGTCCACGACGGGTACTTTTGCTAGTATATATATATATATATATATATTATACTATAATAATTCTTAAATAATAATTATTAAATTATTAAATTAAATAATTATTAAATATATATATATGTGTGTGTATGTGTGTGTGTGTGTGTGTGTGTGTGTGTGTGTGTGTGTGTGTGTGTGTGCATGTTCATGCGTGCGTTTTCTGCGTGCTGGGACATTTTTAATTGTGTGCGAGTGTATGTATCGCAAAAATACTTAATTTTTGATCTTGAATCTACTGAATCATTTCATATTTAATTACCTGACGATCGTCTAAATGTACTTAAGCGTGAAACTTATCATAGCTAATTGAATCTGCACTTATCTGGCTGTATTTGGTTTTAAGTATTTGGTATTAGGGCTTTGTCCAAATCGCTGCGTCACTGGTCAGAATGTCGGCTCCAATGGTCAGATCGTCCATCGCGGTGTCTTCAATAAAAGCGATCTGGTCTGTTCATGTCAGATAAGAAAGACGACAATTTGGCTGACTGGACACGAATGGACGGATTGAAGAAGAAAAGAGAAAAAAAGAATAATGTTTAGGTAAACAGTTGATGCCGGTTTGGAATGACTGAAAGGATGAATAATAATAGGGGTTCAGACACGTGAAAAGCAAAGGTGGTCGCATCGGTAGTTGATTAAATGAACAGTTTCAAATGACGTGGAAGTAGGGGATAAGGGGAAGAGAAAGGGAGCTAAGGCAAGGCGGTACGATGGTGAGGACAGAATGTAGGTAAAGAAAATGAAGGAAGGGAAGAAGGAAATAATGGAGGGAGGGAGGAGATAAAGAGAGAAAGACAAGGATGACTAAGGAATGTAAGTAGGAAGGAAAGTGAGAAAGAGACGACGATAAGAAAAGGAAGGAATGAAATAAAATTGGAAGGATTTACAATGAAAAACGAATAAAATTGATAAAATTGAGAAAGAGCAAATAGGATTGAAGAAAAAAGTGAGATTAGGATTGCAAAATATAGAATAAAGAAAGAAAGAAAGAGATGGAGGAAAGTATTAAACAATAAAGAAAGAATATGATTGAAGAAAGAAAGAAAGAAAGAAGAAAAAGAGAATAAGATTGAAAAAAGACAGAAAGAATAAAGAACAGAATTGAAGAAAATAAGAAGAAATAATAAATGGGATAGAAGAAAGAAAGGAAAAAGGTAAATAAGATTAAAGAAAGAAAGGAAGAAAAGATAAAGAAAAGAAAAGGCTCGAAAAAAGAATAAAGAAAGAATGAGAATGAAAAAAGAAGAAATAAGAAGAAAGAAAGAATAGGGTTGAAGAAATAGAGAAAGAATAAAGTAACGTTGTTGGAAAGGAAGGAAATGAAAGAAAAGGAAAGGAATAAGAAATAAAAGTGGTTCAAAATAAAAAAGAACATGAAATAACAGTAGAAGGAAAGAAGTGACAACGAATAAAAAAAAGGGAAAGAAAGAGTGTCATATTCTTTAGAGGAAAAAGAAAAGAATATATCAGGGAAAAGTTGGGAACGTTAGGAATAAAAAAAAACTTAAAATAGATGATAGAGAAAGAGTAAGCATTAAAAAGACTGTAAAAAAGAAAGGAAGGAATGAACGATTATATATAAGGTGTTTAAGAAAGAGAGGAGAAAGAGACAGAAAGATATGAATTGACCGAGAGAAAGAAAGAAAGAGAGAGAGAGAGATAGAGAGGGAAGGAGAGAGAAAGAGGGAGGAGGTAACGTAAAGAAAGGAAGGAAACGAGAAAGGAAGAAATCAACGAAGAAAAATAAGAAATAATAAAATGAAAGAAAGAAGGAACTATTACAAGTGAGAGGAATAGAATAAGAGAAGAATGACTACATACAAATACAAAATAGACTTCGTGGCTTAGTGGGGGATGCCCTTTTCTCTACCCTGCAACCTCTCTCCCACAGAAGAGACGTTGCGAGCCTATCCTTGTTTTATCGTTATTTCCATGGCAGGTGCTCGTCTGAACTCCAATCTCTGGTCCCCCCTCGCCAATCTTTCACGAAAAACACCCGTCTAGCTGAATCCACTGTGAAAAATTTCCCCCACTCTATATCTGTGCCTAAATCAAAACGCGGATTCCATTAACAAAGCTTCTTTCTTAGAACTGCACGCCTGTGGAACTCTGTTCCGTCTGCCTGCTTCCCACCTGACTACAACTTGGATGTCTTCAAGTCCAATCTTAACAAATTCCTAATGAACCGCCCCCCTAATTAAACACTTCATCAAATCTCCACACTAACGTAATGTACTTGCAATAACCCTTATCCCTGAGTGGCTTCCGGGGCTTGATAAGTGGTGATCACTGTGTAAAAAAAAAAAAATGAATTAACGATAAAAAAAACAAAGAAAAACATAAAAGAGTTATATGTAAGATCGCACTTAATATTCAAAGGTCGTTCCAAAAGTAAGGCATCCTACATTTTAACTCCAAATCTAAAACGTAGAAAAGTTACGAAGACGGGAGTGGTACCATTAAAACGAGCGACCGTTTATGCTTCAGAATTAATTTTTCTACATAGTCACCAGCATTCTCAATGCACTTTTTGCTGACCTCTTTTGATGCCTCGGTCGTAAAAGTCTTGAGCGTGCTTTGTCACTCAAATCTGTCGTCACTCTGAAATCGACATCTCAATCTTGTAACTGTGCTGACATCAATTGCATCGGCTTCGTGAACGTTCAACAGGCGCCGGTGAATGCTAATCGGTTTAATTTATTCTGCATGTATGAATTCAATGACGCCCCTCTGCTACTGACGCACGTCCATGTCAGGGGTTGCTTACTTAGAATCTCACACCGTCAATATCCGCAACAGAAAGATGAAACTTTCAGATCATTTATGGATAAGTTCAGTCATCATAACAATGCAATTTGCAATCCCATTTAATCCATTCGGGTGGAATAAAAAATAGGAGGCATTCCTTTTGGAACAGAAAACATACAACAGAAAAACTTTAATGTAATATATTTTGCTATGTGTTGTAGGGACTCACCCCTGTACTAAACTTGAACTCTAGCAAACTGTATAAATAAACTGAAAGTTACGACTATCAGGTCAGTGTACTGTCATAGTCCGCCATCTTGGCGTTAATTGCTACGACGGTTGCTCTTTGTATATGCTGGTTTTTTGTTTCAATACATTTTACCTTTTCTAATTTATCTTCGTGTCCGTGTCTTCTCTAGTGACCCTTCCGGGGCTACATGTATATGCAAAAATACTATTAAATTATCAATATCTCTAACCAATTAAGTGGGGCCCTTTTAACGTGCTAGAAAGTTACGCACACCTGAGAGTACCTATTTATAATGCCTTACCACGGGACAGAGTTAGACACCAGGGTAGTTTTTTTAATACGGGGGGGGGGGGGAAGGGACAGAAATTAAAAATTGTCTCACACCTGAGAGTATCCCGTATTTTGTACAAAGCTTCTATTTGGCCAGCCATGAATTATTGTTGACACATCTAGACTGGTGCATCTAATCTCTCCCTTTTAAACTTAGAAAGAATGAGTAAAAAAAAGAAAAAAACGAAACAAAACGAGAGAAGAAATGAAGAGTTAAGTAAATACGAAGAGAATGAAAAAAAAAAGAAAGGAAAAACCAAAAAAAAAAAGTGAAACATTAAAAAGAAAACATTAAAACAAAAAAGGAAAAACAACATTAAAAGAAAAAAGGAAAACACATTAAAAGAAAAAAGGAAAAAAAATCATTAATTGAAAAAAGGAAAAAACATAAAAAACAACGAAAAAACATTATAATAAATAATGAAAAAAACATTAAAAGAAAAAAGAAAATACATTAAAAGAAAAAAGGAGAAAAATATTAAAAGAAAACGGAAAAACATTAAAATAAAGAATAAAAACATTATAAGAAAAAAAGGAAAAAACATCAAAAGAAAAAACGAAAAACATTATAAGAAAAAATAAAAAACATTAAAAGAAAAAAATAATAAATAATAGAAAGAAGGAAAAAAACTTAAAAGAAAAACGGGAAAAAACATTAAAAGAAAAAAACATTGAGAGAAATAAGGAAAAACGTTAAAAGAAAAAAAAAGGAAAAACAAGAAAGAAAGAATGAAATAAAGAGTTTTGGAAATAAAAAGTTGTCTTTTTCCCTTCTTATTTTTTTTCAATATTAACAACTAAGTGAAAATACACATGTTTCGTCAGAGGAGATAACTTAGTTCGAAACATTGTCATGTCAGTGTTGCGTCTATACATATCTGTAAAAATATTTTAAAAATGGACATAAGAAGTAAAAAAAAAAGGAGAAAAAGGAGAAAAGATAATAAAATCGGAATGAAGGAGAAAAACAGGGGGAGAAAACGAAAATGTGAAGGAAGGAGAGATGTACAGAATAAAAAGAGAAATAATGAGAGAAGGAAAAGAAAAAGTTGAAGGGAATAATGAAAAAAAGAAGTATGCGAGGAAAGAGGAGATATTGAAAGAATGAATGGAAAAAAGAAAAATGAATTTAAAAAAGAATAAAGACATAACGTGAAAGAGTAAGAAAGGAAAGAAAAAATAAAGAGAAAAAAAGAAAGACAAAAAGAAAAAGAAACTATAAATAAAAGATAAAAAGAAAAGAAATAAGGGGGAAGTAAAAAAATGAAATAAAAAACGAAAGAACAAGATGTACAAGGAGAGAGAGAGAGAGAGAGAGAGAAAGAGAGAAAGAGAAAGAGTGAGAGAGAGAGAGTGAGAGAGAGAGGCATGGGAAGAAAGATAGATAGAAGAAGGGAGGTAAAAAGAATGACAGACAAAACAAGAAAACAAGGAGAGAAGAAAAGAAAGAAAAACGAATGAAATTTAAAGAAGGGGGGGGGGGAAAAACAGCCAGTAAGGAAAAAACAAAGGAAGATTGACTGTCCAGCTGACGACTGGACTATCATGATATCCAAACAAATGTCCATTGTTTTCAATAAAAAGAACAATGCCCTTCGGCTATTGTACATTGATCAGTATATCTAGATTTGATCTTTTCCGGTGGACACAAGCGCTGCCAAGAAACAGGTAGCACAACACAACGTGTGGAAACGTTTCAGTCAAGCGTAAAATAATAATGTCGCAATGTATCTTATTCTAGCCTCAACACCGTTGGTTGTAATTATTTTCACGCAACAACGTTCTACATATAAGTGAGCGCAGTTATTCTAAACAAAAGACATTTACAGGGTGGAACGATAGAATTGTCGCCATAGAAAATACCACATGATTCCATTTCCGTTTGATGAAAACCAGTTTTTCTTTTGTTGCAGACCATCTACTAGTTGGCCAGTTGTGTACAAATCCCAAGAGCATTAGGAGCCCTCTATCATGTCTGAAAGCGACACAATTTTAAACGAGCGAGATCGGAGAGTCGCCACTGTACAACTCATGCTCGCTACCGATCAAAGTTATGACACCAGGACCATTGCCAGCACTCTAAAAATACATCGCTGGATTGCCACAAATAACAGGAACGTGTCCAGGGTGATAAAAACAAAGTTTCCGGGCACGGTTATGGTCTTTAATGTGATTTCAAGTCAGGGCTACATCATGCCACCTCACATCTTCGAAGTCGGTTTGAAAGTAAACACCAAGGTGTACCTGGATGTGCTGAAAAGTGCGGTGATCCCTTGGTACAATCAGGTGGCCGCTGTCAGACATTAGGTGTGGCAACAGAACTCGGGGCCAGCCCACATGTCAAAAAAGACCCAATCAGGTGGCCGCTGGCAGACCCTGGGTGTGGCAACAGGATTTGGCGCCGGCCTGCAAGCCCAAAGAAACCCAGGCTTAGCTTCAGAAGGAGTGCTACGATTTTGTACAATTCTCTCACTGGCCCCCTCCTCCCTCAACCTGAACCCGCTGGAGTACTTCGTTTGGTCATACGTTGAGAACAACACCAACATAACCTCCCACAACACCAAAGCCAGCCTGATCCGCAGATTATTCTCCGAGCACCCACTGGCGCTTGTGGAAAAGAAATGCTCCTAGTTCCAGACCTTTACGAAGCGGTGATTGAGGCTGAAGGCAGCTACATTGAATAGATATCAGTTCCACTGCATAATAAAGTAATCTGAATTGATTTTTTCAATACACTTTTTAAAAGAAAGCTGTAGTGTTGTTTTCTTTATCGTTACATCCTGTAATTATCAGCGGTCTTGTATCAAATGAAGGGCAATCAATTGGTTTGAAAATAATTCAATGACACTTGTCTACACATCAAGTCCGAAATGTTTATCTATAATAAACATATACATATGTATTTTATTTTACTTGTGTGTCATAACTCATTAAACAGAAAAGTAGGGCGTTGTCTCCAATTGAAGGGAGTGAAGTTAGCGATCAGTATATGCACGTCATTAAACACAAACATGAATACAGCGTTTATAATATGGAAGACTTATTTTTAATATTGCATTGACTTTTTTTTTCAACAAGAAGGTAGTGCGCACAGTGTGCTATCTATCTATCTATCTATCTATCTATCTATCTCTATATATATATCGATCTATCTATCTATCTATCTGTTTCTCTCCTACTCTCTTTTCGACGCATGCGAAAGTATCATCATCAACGCTCTGATCCCCATCTGGCATCAATTGGGATGGATGGCTCTCGTCTGGGAGAGGCCCCGTGTTTTGACAAGCTTCTGGGTTTGACCTTTACTCCTGATCTGAAATGGAACACGTACACCAAGTCTGTTGTCAAGGTCGCTGGAAAAATGGTAGGATCCTTCTACCGGTCCAGAAGATATCTCACTACTGATGCAATTCTCTATCTATATAAAAGCCAAGTACGTCCAAGGATGGAATATTGCTGCCATATCTGGGCAGGAGCTGCTAAAAACAGCCTATCCTGCCTTGACAGAGTGCAAAATAGACTTCGTGGCTTAGTGGGGGGTGCCCATTTCTCTACCCTGCAACCTCTCTCCCACAGAAGAGACGTTGCGAGCCTATCCTTGTTTTATCGTTATTTCCATGGCAGGTTCTCGTCTGAACTCCAATCTCTGGCCCCCTCCTCGCCAATCTTTCACGAAAATCACCCGTCTAGCTGAATCCACTGTGAAAATTTTCCCCCACTCTATATCTGTGCCTAATTCAAAACGTGCATTCCATTAACAAAGCTTCTTTCTTAGAACTGCACGCCTGTGGAACTCTGTTCCGTCTGCCTGCTTCCCACCTGACTACAACTTGGATGTCTTCAAGTCCAACGTTAACAAATTCCTAATGAACCGCCCCCTTAAGTAAACACTTCATCAAATCTCCACACTAACGTAATGTACTTGCAATAACCCTTATCCCTGAGTGGCTTCCGGGCCTTGATAAGTGGTGACCACTGTGTACCCCCCCCCAAAAAAAAGCCCGTCTCCCTTTCCCCTCCTTTACGTGACTCTTCTCTTTTTAAATATACTTTTCTATCAAGGATGTTTTAATATTTTTATCTTACAAATATGTAGTTTATGCCCAATATTTATTTTTGGTATTTACAGTTAAATATAATTTCGGGCATATGGCACCTGCTGGTTGCGCGTATATGTAGATGTCCAAATTTTCACAAATTCTTCGCATTAAATTAATAACGTGCGGAATGTTTGTCTTCTACGTGGTCTATTGTGTCTGGTATACATATCCACAAAGAAAATAATCTAATGGGGATAAATCATACGAAGGAAGTAGCCAGTTGACAGGCTCATTTCGTGAAATTATTTGTTCATCAAATGTATCTTTCAGTAAATTGATCGTATCGCATGCTGTGACTTAGTTCTGCTGAAACCATATAATGAATTGCCAAACCAAGCTAAACTCAAATAACCGATAGTTTCAAATCTGCAATGAAATAGAATAGAGTTGTCAGTTCAACTAGTTGTCATCTTAAAGTCTTAGAAACATATTATATTAAGGTATTTACACGCTTAATATGTTAACAAAAGGAGACTTAATTTGATTCATGTGTGTTACTAACCCCCATTTTTTTCAGTAGGTTTCATGCCTTTTTATGTTTTAACGGCAATACATGACGTTTAGTTCCACACATTTATGCGAGTTTTTTTTTTTACATAGGAGTCAACAATTATCAAAGCCCGGAGGCCACTCGAGGATAAAGGTTAATTAGTGTACGATGGTCAATGCGACAACATTGTAGGATTCAGAAAATGAAAGGGAATACTCAGTAAAGTCCAATACGTATGGTTGTAAATATCCTGTGATATCCAAGAGTATATATATATATATATATATATATATATATATATATATATATATATATATATATAGTTCGTCAATATTTGGCTAAAATAATAATTATTTCGCTTAGTCAAATTAAATTTAGTTTAAAGTGGGTTTTTTGTCAGTCTGAGAAACTTCAAGTTAGAAATGGTATTTTCGTTAGTATTTTTAAAAATATATATTATGTGGCTTCGACGTAAGGGACTACTGTTTGAAACTATGTTTAGGAGAGATTATCGAAATGTCAGTTTATATTACATTTAAACTTTTGTATGCCAGCACAGTTAGAAAACCAGGTAACAGGGAGGGAATTCCTAAGTCTAGCAAACCGAGGAAAGAATCTAGAAGGCTTTCGTATCTCGGGATCTCTACAGTGAACGAGTGGAATTTTGTATGAAACGTTTTCGTTTAGAAGAACAGTTCCGTTCGTCTGTCATGCCCACGCTAAGACTAGCATATTTGTCGGTCTGCCAAATTTGATTTGAAATATGATTTTTGTCAACACATCATTCTATTTTTTTCTTTTACTTTGAGGACGTGTCACCGCTTATCAAGGCCCGAAGGCCACCCGAAGATAAAGGTTAATGAATGCAAGGTGGTAGTGAAGTAATCATTAATGATTCAAATATAATTTGATTATTTAAAAGGACGACCTAACAGGAACTTGTTTACATTAAGTCTGAAGGAAACCATGTTGTATTTAGTCGGAAACCATGCCAGCAGAACAGTGTTCCAAGGCGGGCAGTTCTAGAAAAGAAGCTCTGTTTATGGAATCTGCGTCTACATTTAGGCACAGGTGGAGAGTAGGGAAAATTATATATAGTTATTTTACCTAGTCAAGTGTTTTTATTTTTGTGAAAGTTTGGCAAGCGGGGTACATAGATTTAAGTTCAGACGAGTTTCAGTTTAAAATAGTATATTCGTCAGTCTGACACGCTTAAGTTAGAAATAATACAATGAACATTTATAGCAGCTAATAATAATAATAATAATAATAATAATAATACGTCTTTAATAATTTTAATAAATAAAATATTAAAAAAAAAAAAAAATGTTAACGAGACCGGAAACTTATTTATGAGATACGCTCTCGCTCATTTCCCCGATTTATATAGATACATATGTACATGATGATGATGATGATGATGATGATGATGATGATGATGATCGTCCATCGTTGTCCTTGCCAGGCCAAGGCTGGCTTGAAACTATTGTCCGCAGGTGGAACACGTATGATCAGTAATTGCTATTGAAGTGTTTGCTGCCCTTGACTTGCGGAATGTGCGCTTCCTCCTACTTCTCATCTCAAACGTTTTTCTTTGCTTCCATGGAGCCTCTGTTGATCGAAGACCATTTACATCTGTTCTTTGCTAGCACCTCCCACGATTCCGTACATATGCCTAAGGCTTTGAGGGACACACACACATACACAACATATATATATATATATATATATATATATATATATATATATATATATATATATATATATCAGAGCTGGGATTCGGTAGAAAAAATCTACCGCCGGTATCGGTATTCGGTAGCGAGCCGTGTCCAATCGGTATCGGTAGATCGGTAGATTTTCAGAAATCTACCGCCGGTATCGGTATTCGGTAGATCGGTATCGGTAGATTAAAAAAGCTCTCTATATAATAAAAAATGCTTTTAAAGGCCCATAACGCACTTTTTAAGTTATTTCTCTGTTACTTAGGTTAATTTAAGAATAGAAGTAAATTAGTACCTTTAATACAATTTTTAAGTTTAAAAATACATAACTTATTTAAAAAGATTTTTATGGGTATAAAATGTTATGATGGATTTTAACAGCACTGGGGGAAATGCCATTATTGAAATAGAGGGACTTTTTTTTTTTTTTAATCCAAAAGAAATACTACAAAGTCTGAAAATCTAATCTCCAAAACCTGTATGTAGTTCAAAATTATTGGAACCAAATGAAGGGGGAAACGTATGAAGAAAAAAAAACGGGGGGGGGGGGGGTAAAAAGAATTAAATTAACGAAGATATATTTCTAAAGACCAGAATTAACGCCCCCCTCATTCGTTAATTCTGGTCTTTCGACTTCGATATATTTTTTTAATCTTTTAAACCTGCCGATGTTAAAGTTGAAAAGTATAGATTAAATCATTTTAGATAAAAAAAGAATCATTTAAGTTTTAACTACCTGATAATTGAGGCATCCGAGAGGCTGCTGCGGCTGATGGTTCTCTCTTCCTGGGTATGGGACTGCCTTCTGGGGCCGGGGACCGGGCTACTGGTCAGGAACCTCCTCATGTTTATGACAACTGGAACCTAACCTAACGAACTACACAGAAACTAAATAATAAATAAATACGTGATTTAGCTTGTAGGTCGTGGTGGCCTCAGAACGGCCGGTGATTGGCTAAGCGTGATGACGTCAAATTCCTGGAATCTCCTGCTAACTGCTTCCCATAAGTGCACTTGAACTAATTGAGACTTGTCCATTTCATTTTGCCAATGCCGACGTCGTCTTCTTTGAAGTTTTAACAAAAAATGTCTCGTGCTCGCTTTTTGAATCTACCGATCTACCGATTGACAATCGGTATTGGTATTCGGTAGTTTTTTCAAAATACCGAATCATCGGTATCGGTAGCAAACATCTACCGCCGGTAGTACCGATCTACCGAATGTCAATCGGTAGTCCCAGCTAATATATATATATATATATATATATATATATATATATATATATATATATATATATATATATATATATATATATATATATGATTGTTGAGCTGGACTAAATCCGACGATATGAAATAAAATGGAAGTGAAAGGACCTGAATACTCAACGTTTCGCCCGATTTATGCGGGCTTTTTCAATGATCATCCCTCTTGAAAAAGCTCGCATAAATCGGGCTAAACTTTGAGTATTCAGGTCATTTCACCTCCATTTTATTTCATATATATATATATATATATATATATATATATATATATATATATATCAATATATATATCAATATATATATATATGTATATATCAATATATATATCAATATATATATCAATATATATATATAGCAATATATATATATATATCAATATATATATACATATATATATATGTATATATATATATATATATATATATATATATATATATATACATACTCATATTCAGACGATATCAAAACATCGTTAAACTCACTACTCGTTCAAGCAGCCGCCAATAGCGTAATGGTTAGAAGCCTTGACTGCCGTACAAACGGTCGGGTTTCAATCCTGGCTTGAGGTAGTTGCCTGTCTAGCCGCACTGATGAGCTGTGAAACAGCGAAACAGTGCTGTATGTGGATGACTATATATATATATATATATATATATATATATATATATATCGTAGGGTCCCGATTTCGAATCTCGCTGGATCCAGCAACTTTGATAGGTCGTGGACGACGAAACACGTGTCAGTGGATAATTACATTTTGAAAACAATATGTATGCCGCTCCCTATGTAGGGGTACCAAATTGGTTAAAGGGAAAGTTCTTCCCAACTCGTATTTAGATAAAAATGCACTCTCGTAAATAATTGATTCATTCAAAACGTATCGCAAAAACAAAACAAATAACAACTAAATAAATCGCGATACACCCAAACAGTCGAGCGAGATGGAAGCGCGGATAAAGGGTTTAGTCTCATTACCGTAGGGTCCCGATTTCGAGTCTCGCTGGATTCAGTCATTCTGGTGGGTCGTGGACGACGAAACACGTGTCAGTGGATAATTATATTTTGAGAACAATATGTATGTGGGGTACCAAGTTGGTTAAAGGGAAAGTTTTTCCCAACTCGCATTTGGGTAAAAATGCACTTTCGTAAATAATTGAATTCATTCAAAACGTATCACAAAAACAAATAACATCTCTCTCTCTCTCTCTCTCTCTCTCTCTCTCTCCCCATATATATATATATATATATATATATATATATATATATATATATATAGTGGCAAAAACAACAAGAAGGAATACTTCATATCCGTATTTTTAGGATATTACAATTGTTTCGACATCAACCAGACAATTTTAAATTTTATATTATTTTATAATTTTCATATTCACATCTCACATTGCAGATTGATTGAAAAAGAATACAAAATTCGTACGCATCTTGACATATTTTTCCTTTCATTGAAAACTACATCGGGCGGTGAATTACCACCCCCTCATTATTTAACAAGCCTACCTTCTATGTTGAAAATACGTACGAATTTTGTATTCTTTTTCAATCATATCTGATAGGATTTCAATATGAAAATTTTTAATGATATAGAATTTCAAATTGTCTGATTTATGTCGAAACAAGTGTAATATCGGAAAAAATACAAATATCAAATTATTCCTTCTTCTTGTTTTTGGTTTTTGCCAGTATATATATATATATATATATATATATATATATATATATATATATATATATATATATATATGGCTTAAATTCTTATTGATATATTTACATTACAATTGGTTTATTGATTTTAAATGTATTTGACCTTTGGAATAATCTGTTTATATATATATATATATATATATATATATATATATATATATATGTATATATATATATATATATATATATATATATATAAGATGAAGCTGAACGTCTGTGTGTGTGTCTGGTCACGAATAGGTTCCTATATGGTTGACTATTATAGAAAACTGATCACATATAATGATAGAAGATGTATCGAGACACAGGAATGGGTATGTTTGATCTGGCAGAACGGCGGTTCATTAAAATTGTGGGGTCTGCGTTCGGGCCTGATCCACAAAGTATGGAAATAAAAAATTTTAAAATGAAAAAAAAAAAGTTAACAAGTGTCTGATACCGTAGCTGGAAATTTTGTGAAGTAGACCCTTATGCCATACTTTGTCGAAGGCCTTTGATATGTCAAGAGCAATTGCCCTAGAAAGGAAGCCTTTGTCAAGAGATTCACTAATCCTGTGGGATATAACCGTCAGCACATCTGCGGTAGATCTTGCAGAGCGGAAACCATATTGTGTGTCACTAAGAAGGTTATTCTTGCTGAGGTGGTTGACTATTTCTCTATTTAATATGGATTCCAGCAACTTACTCATAACACAGAGAAGACTTATTGGTCTGTACTGAGAGGGAGATGACTTATCACCTGAATTCTTAAATACAGGGCAAACTGATGAGGTCTTCCAGGGGGTCGGAAAGCACTTCTCCTTAAGGCAGCGCTTAAATAGTTTCGTAAGTATGGGAGCAAGTTCTGGTTGAAGCTTTTTTAACACTATAATTGGGATGCCATCAGGGCCAGTTGCTTTACTGGAATCTGGGTTTTTTATTAGCTTGGCGACCTCATGCACGGATATTTGTATGTTACCTAGCTTGTTCTGTTTTATAGGAGGAAATATGGGGAGGTGATGGCCTTCGTCGCATAGGGTAGAATTAGCTGCAAAGTTCTTTGCAAATAGTTTGGCCTTGTCTGACGCTAACGAGATGACCTCTGGTCCATTGATAATGGTTGGGATAGAACGCACACTTCTGTTCAGGATCCTATTTGTTATTTGCCAAAACTGGTGGGAACCAAGCCGCTGATCAGCTACCTTGGATTTAACAGACTGGGCATATAGCTCTCTTGCATTTTTTATTACTCTTTTACATTGGTTGCTGGCAGTCCTGAAAGCAGCTTTAGTCTTAGTGCATCTATTACGTTGGTAGCTATGGAAAAAGTGGTTTCTGTGCGCGATAGCAGCAGCACATTCTGGGGGAGAACCATGGCTGGCTGTTAGGTTTTTGTTGGAATTTTTTAGATGGTATAAATTGGTCTATGCCTACAATTAACCATTCGGTCAGATCTGATACTATAGAGGACACATCCTTTTTAAACATGGAGTGCAGAGGTAAATCAGATATGAATGTACGGAAGCTATCCCAGTCAGCCATAGAGTATCGATATACAGTACGGTGGAGGGGTACGTCTGGGGGCTTCTTACATTTCGTTTTTATCTTAACTGATACGACGGAGTGGTCGGAGGATCCTAGAGGAGAATGAACGGTACATGAACATAGCTCAGGGGACGTTGAGAGAAAAAGGTCTAAGAGGCTTGCATATTGATTGGGTGTATCGGACACACGGGTGGGTTCGCGAACAATCTGAGTGAGGTCATAAGCAATGGCAAAATCATGACAAAACCTCCCCTCATCATCTGTCTTATTTGAATGGGTCAGCCATTCCACGTTATGGACGTTGAAGTCACCACAGATGTGGATGTTAGCCGAGGGATGTGAAGACAGTATGTGGTCTATTTCTCAGAGTCTGATAACCCTTTATACCAAATTTCAAGCATCTAGATAAAGAATTCGTTGAGTATTTGGGTTGAAAAGTGTCCTCACACACACACACACACACACACACACACACACACACTTCTCACTTATATATACATATATATATATATATATATATATATATATATATATATATATATATATATATATATATATGGTTGTTAATTTGGATTAAATCTGAAAAGTAAAAAATAGAATGGGTGTGGATCGTTTTATTACTTTTCATTTTTTGACGTAATGTTTCAGATCACTACGCTAGTTTACTCTATTATTTTCTCTAATCATAAAATGTATATACGTACATAGACATCTAATTTACATAAAGAAAACACGCTGTTCTCATCCATCATTATATATAGCCCCAAATCTTAAGACTCTCTCGTCAGTGACCATTCCTCTTGAAAAAGCCCGCATAAATCGGGCGAAACGTTGAGGATTCAGGTCCTTCCACCTCAACCCCCTCTCTCTCTCTCTCTCTCTCTCTCTCTCTCTCTATATATATATATATATATATATATATATATATATATATATATATATATATATATATAACTACTTCATTTACTCACATAAAATTAATATACGAAAGTATAAATTCATGCGTAAACTTTAAGTATTTACTTCAAAAGTGCTCAATACGTAGGTAGAGCTCGTTAGTAATTTATAAAATATATATGGCGATTAAGCTACACCGAATATTCTGTGTTTCATCCACTCTAGGGTTCTTCACATGCCTGTATAATCCTAGAGTGGATGTAACGCGGAATATTTAGTTTAGCTTAATCGCCATATATATATATATATATATATATATATATATATATATATATATATATATATATATATATATATATAATTAATGTTATTTATACAGATATGTACAGAATTTACTCAAACATAGTAAGCGAAGTTATCAGTTAATTATTAATTATCAATAAATCGCTAAGTACCAATCTCAGAAAACGTGTACATTATGCATTTAAAAATATTCTCCTTTGGTAAAGGTGGTGTTTAGTAATAAACTGGTTTAAAATTCTGCCGTTTTTAGTGTGGTCCCCCCCAAACCTTTTTCAAACCTTTTCAACCCTTTTGCTATTCCAGGGAAAACAATGCATTCAAAAGCAAACTTCTCACCAATAACACTTAAATCTCCATTTGACCCGAGTTGAAATGAGCGGCTCTGATCTTCGTCTTGAGGAACCATCCTACTTTGACAGACTTCTGGGTGTGCCCTTCAATCCTTACCTGAAATGGAAGACCTACATCATAACCGTTGTCAGAATAACTGAAAGAATGGTTGGATCATTTTTACCGCCACAGAAAGTATCTTAATCCCGGCGCAATCCTCTACTTGTACAAGAGTCAAATACGCACAAAAATGGAGTATTGTTACTCCATCTGGGGAGGAGCTTCTAAGAATACTCTTTCCGTCTTTGACAGGACACAAAACCGTCTTCGAAATCTAGTGAATTCGAAATCTAGTGAATGTGGACCTTTTCACATTCTTGCTTCCTCTTTCTCACAGAAGGTGAGACGTTGCGAGTCTTTCTCTGCTCTATCGCTACTTTTATGGTAGGTGCTCAACTGAGCTCCAGTCTATAGTATCTTCGTGTAAAATCTTAGCAACAAACACTCATCCAGCTATAACAACAGCCAACAGTTTTCCTCACCCCCTAAAACTAAATGAAAATTCTATGAACAGGGCTTTTTTCCAAGATCAACAGTTTTCCTCACCCCCTAAAACTAAATGAAAATTCTATGAACAGGGCTTTTTTCCAAGATCTGTCCGCCTGTAGACTACAATACCGTGTGGATGCTTCCCAGCTGACTATAAAAGGAACGTTTTCAAGTCTAATGCAAATCAGTTCTTTGTTTGTCTTATTTTATAATTAAAACTTATCTAAGTTACATCATTACTGATCATCACGGTTTTATTTAACCGTCTAACACCCACAAACTTTTATCCTTGAGTTGCCTCCGGGACTTGAGAAGCGTTGACCCTCAAGTAAAAAAACAAACAAACAAACAAACAAAAATACACAAGAAAAAAGCTGAGTCATTAAATATGTGTGTGTTGATGAAATCTCGATATGCTCTCTTTAAACTGCATAAATGTATGACAGGATAATAGACGAGTCTGGTTCTAGTCCGTTGCGCATCGGCGAACCTGTATAAGGCTTGATTCATCACACAAATTGGACCTTTTTTGTTGTTGATCAGAGGATGATGTTCTTTCGATTCATTTACTTAAGATTATATTTATTTTATTTATTCGTATTTTTTTTTTTTCAATTTTATTTATTTATTCATTTATGTAAATGTGTATTTCGTTTTTGTCTCTGCAGCAGTACTCCATCCTTGGACGTACTTGGCTTTTATACAGATAGAGAATTCTATCAGTAGTCAGATATCTTCTGGAGCGGTAGAAGGATCCCAACATCTTCCCAACGACCTTAGCAACAGACTTGATGTACGTGTTCCATTTCAGTTCAGGAGTAAGGGTCAAGCCCAGAAGCTTGTCAAAACATGGAGCCTCCCCAAGACAAGGGGCATCCATTACAATTGATGCCAGATAGGGATCAGAGCGTTGATGATGTAAAGATCGGAGCTTGGTCTAAGATGCATTAAAAGTAATAAGCCACCTCTTCCCCCATTGTACAACGTGCTCAGGATCAGAGGAGAGAGAACCAGAGAGAACTTTGTCATTTACGGCCTTTAATGTGCTGCCATAGATGGTCGTGTAATCAGCATAGATGCCAGCGAATGATTTTAGTATGTGTTTTGGGAGATCATTTAAAGTAGGAAAAGTGTTCGGCCCAGGATGGACCCCTGATGGACTCCAGCATTAATACTCTGGGCTTCTGATTTCTGCCTATCAACCACTACTCTTATGAGCCAATCAGAGAGAAATGATTTAATAATTGAGAAAACAGTTCAAGTTATACCGTAGCTGGAAATCTTGTGAAGTCGGCCCTTATGCCATACCTTATCGAAGGGATTTGATATGTCAAGAGCAATTGCCCTAGAAAGAATGCTATTGTCGAGAGATTCACTAATCCTATGAGATATAACCGTTAGCACATCTGTTGTAGATCTAGCAGAACGGAAACCATATTGCATGCCACTAAGGAGGTTATTTCTGCTGAGGTGGTTGACTACTTCTCTATCTACGAATTTTGCTTTCCCGACTGCTGGAAAACCGCTTCTGTAGTACCAGTCTTCAAGAATACTGGTGAAAGAACCGACCCACTAAATTATCGCCCCATTAGCCTCCTCCCGCTTTTCGCCAAAATATTTGAGTCCTTAGTAAATCAAGCTCTAGTTCGACACCTCACAGCTGCAAAACTCCTGATCGACAAACAATGTGGATGTAGGCAAGTCCGTTCAACAGCAGATATCTACTATAAACTCTGATCGTATATACCGTTCATTGGACAAAACAGGGGAGGGTAGAGTGGTAGCCCTTGATATATCTAAGTCTTTTGACGGGGTATGGCACGATGGTCTTCTAAGGAAACTTAGATCATATGGTATCACTGGAAGAATAAATAATGTAATTAAATCCTTTTTAGATAAGAGAAACATCCAAGTTGTCCTTGACGTTCGTACATCTAAACAATATGATATAAATGAGGGAGTGCTTCAGGGGTCTATCCTTGGACCTTTATTATTCCTAATATTCATAAATGACCTCCTTGATAAAATTGTTTCGGAGATGGGTATATTTGCCGATGACACCACTTTCTATAACAGGCATGAGGGCAAAACAAGTGTACACATATCTAAGGACATGACAGAAACACAAGAGGATGAACCTCCAATCTGTAGTGCAATGGGGGCAAAAATGGATGGTCACATTCAATGCTGCCAAGGGTAAGCTTGGTTCCTTCAATAACTACAAGAAACCTTCTCTACCACCAATAGCAACGGCCAAGAACACATTACTTGAAAGTACTTCTTTTAAACTCCTCGGACTAACGTTTATATGGAACATGAACTGGAATAGATACATTAAGAGCATTGCCAAGGCTGCTGCAAAGAAGGTCGGCTCTCTCTACCGTGCTAGAAAATTACTTACGTCTGAAAGTATCCTGTGCCTCTATAAAGCCACCATTCGCCCATGTATGGAGTACTGTTGTCACATTTAGGCTGGTGCATCTGCTGCTTGTCTATCACCCCTTCACAGTAGAGATCCCTAGGTGCAAGAAAGCCTTTTACTCCAATAGTTTCTTCCCAAGAACTGCAAGTCTTTGGAACTCCCTTCCGGGATTCTGCTTTTCCACCTGTACTGGTATGCAGAAGTTCAAGTGTAATGCGAACAATGTAAACAAACATCTTACTACTCAACTCCCTTCATAATGCCCCCGCAAATGATGTCCCCGATAGTAGTCCCCTACTTCCAAGTGGCACTGTGCTTCTTTTGGGTGAAAATTGATTAAAAAAAATTAATATATACAATCAATCAATCAATCAATCAATCAATCAATCAATCGATCAATATATATATATATATATATATATATATATATATATATATATATATATATATATATATTTATATATATACTGGCAAAGATACCCGCGCATCGCACGGGACGTTACTGCACACTTTAGTACGTGATTTGTGGTCACCTTTCCAGTAAGTGGATGTTGTAAGAGGGAAGTAAATTTCAACTCGATGCTTAAATCTTATCTAACACATTGAATACTGAAAACATGCCACGATCAGATCAATGGTTTTAAACGTCTGACCTTGTCTTTTATTTATGCTCATTGCAAAACACACCTTCACAGGAAACATTTCTAGATAGTACAATTACAACAACGCCCCAACATCCCCCAGCCGCTGCCGGGATCCCCCTCCCGCCTCAATATAAACAAAATGTTTTTTTTTGGGGGGGGGGGTCAACGTGTGGGTGCTCATGTTAGGTTAAATTACCATAGAAAAATGATCTTCCACTTTATTGAAACTAACATTTCTTCAAAAAGTCCCAGGGTCCAGGAGTTCATACCATGCAAACGGTAAATTTGCGATGGGGTTGATTATCAGATTTGGTGTCAGAAGAAAAAAACCGGTTTGTGTCAAAAAACGAAAATAAATGTCTTTTTTTAATCATGAGAAAGTGAAAGGAGGCCTGAAGTCGCGATGTATGTGATATTATATATGGTAAAAAAATTATATTTTATATTGAATCTATATAATTATAAAACTCAAATGACCTTGTAACGGGTATTGTAACCCAACATCCGGTTTACGACTTCCGGTTGCGTATGCGTACATGAGCATAAACCCATAACAGCGTAAATAAATAAACATAAATCACTACTTTTGCAGAATTTGACCTGCGGACTAAAATATTAACGCTATTATTTAGAAATTATTATTTAACATGGGAAGGGTGGGGGATGTTTTGCATCTATTCTGTATTACAACTATACTGTCACATTTTTCTTACAAATAAATCAACTTTAACCCGTTGACAACGTATTGTTTTACTGTGTACGTTTTCAGCGTCCCAATTCTTTTTTTCGCGTTCAAATTATCCAAATAAAAAATTGTTAATACTTTCTGCATTTTTTTACATCGTTCATTTCCGTATTACGTTTAAGTTATTTTAACGCAATTTTCTTATAAATAAATCTACATTAACCCGTTGACAACCATAAGAGCATTTTACAATGTATTCTTTTACTGTGTACGTTTTCAGCGTCCCAATTGTTTTTTTTCGGGTTTAAATTAAAAGATATATCAAAATTTGAATTTAACTAAGTATTATGCTATCTGTTCAGTGCACATTTACCTATAAGTATGGTAAGCAAACCACTTATAGTTCAATGGCTGTATTTTTTTAATCAAAGATAAACAATTATAAACAGAACGATGAATTATATCGGCGTAAAACTACTAAATACAGTGATAAAAACCGGATAACACATTACAAATAAAAAAGTTTGTACTCATGCAGAGAGTGATCCAGACGTAATTCAGCGCACGCCCGGCTTTCTCCGGAATATGACGTCAACAGCCGGAGTAAGCCGAGCGTCGCCGAGAAAATTAAGTCGTCTGACGAAACATACAGCTCAACCAATGACAATGTAGCGCGATGGCTTTTAACGCGACGTGCGTTCGCGCGAGGTGAAAATTCACAGCAGCAGACGATAATTTGGAAGAGGAAGAAAAGAAAAGAAATTAGTAAAAAAAAAAAGAAAAAAGCACACCATTTCGTACTTTAACGTCAGGAAAAAAACAAAAAAAACATGAATTTTACAGCCTTAAGCGATCAGTTGGAAACACCAACTGGAGTCCTCGACTTTTGTCAAGAAAAAAATTTACTAGCACGGATGAAAACTTCTGCATCATGTGGAAAAGGAAAGGTAAGCGATGGTTATGCATGGATTTGTCAGGCTACCACATGTCGAACCTTTACATCATCCGGACTGGTACACTTTTTTTTGCCAAGTCTAGGCCTACAATTGCCATTGCGGGCGTTTGAGCGAGCAACGCAGAAAGACCTCCAGCGCGAATGCGGAATACGATTTACGCACACACACCAAAAGCATGATACTTTTATTTTGCTTATATTTGCTTCATATATATATATATATATATATATATATATATATATATATATATATATATATATATATATATATATATATATATATATACATATATATATATAGATTGATTGATTGATTGTATATTGATTTTTATTTTATTCCTTTAACAACCAATAAATAGCCTCAGATGACCAGCATGTGCACCCACTATGCTATTGTTTATGCCTAACCAAATTCTAAATTATCTTTACTGCCAGCACCGACACTAGAGTTATCCACACACATGTAATTAATGCCAACCCCTATCCATAGATAGACACTATTGCCGAATAGTTTTGTGATCTGTCGCCAGAAGGCGTAATCTACTTCAACACACTGGAGACGCAATCGTTCTGCAGAGAATGTTTCTCGAAACAATGCTGGTGCTTCACAATCTTCCCGATGACACAACCACGCACATTCTATATTATACCTTCTCGATCCGTGAGATCCTCACATGGGTGACGCTCCTCCCAGTATGCGTACTGAATAAGTTACCCAGACAGCCGCAGGGAATCATGGATTCCTATATAAAAATGGAGAGTTCTTTTTTTTTTTTTTCCAGATAAAACCAAACCAGTAGATCATTTACAAAGTAATAGATGTGATAGTCCGGGCTTTCGCTGGCTGAAAATACATTCCAGATACCATGGTTAACCAGTCCGTTTTCCACTTTCACCGACAGCTGCAATAAAGCGAGCCTGTATTATAATTACCGCGACACATTCATATCGCTCATGTTATTTGAAACATCTGTCATAAAATATATTTTGCGGACCTCCTGTAATGTATAGTATCATCATGTTAACATTTAATATAAGGTCCCCCCTCTCGTGTTTGGATAGAACAGTGTCGTATAATGATATCGCCTGTTGCTTACTTAGCAGAGTGCAAAGCTCTTTGTTTCTAAATATACAAAGGGAACACTTGAAAAGTGGCGGTCAATGTATACATAAAGATATTGTTGATATCATTTAAGGGCGCCGATCCCATAACTCAGTGATTAGAAGTGCAGACTATCAACTAAATAGGCTCGATTTCAGGCTTCTTGTGGGTGCTACTCTAGCCGCACTGAAAAGCTGTGAAACAGCAAAACTGTCTGTGAATGACTATAAATATATATATGCACACACACACACACACGCACATACATATTATATCTATAGAGATATATGCATATATATATATATATATATATATATATATATATATATATATATATATATATATATATATGGGACGATTCCAATATTTTTCCTGATTCCGATACAATTACTGATTTCGATTCCGATTCTATTTAAATTTCTAAATATAGAATAGTTTTTGAAAACGTGTGAGCTATAGAGTTAAGTTTTACTTCTAGTTTAATATAAATACATTTTTATCATTGCACCATAAGTGCGAGCCGTAGAATATGATGTTAAAAGCTAAAACAAAGAAATAAAAACGAAAACAAAGAATCGTTTTGGGCATCGGAAAATAGGCACAAAGTTTTCCGTACCCGATACCCCCAAAACATTCGATTGTTTCGATTTCTGATTCCGATACTCGTCCCAACACTAATATATATATATATATATATATATATATATATATATATATATATATATATATATGTATATATATATATATATATATATATATATATATATATATATAATAAATAATTGTTATAATTCCTTTTCTATTATTTTCAAATGATTCAAATTTTAGTATGTTATTATGAATGATAACGACTAACAGTTGTCAAATTTTCAGTTTTTCCCAGTTGTTATTTCTAACAAATATTAGGTTTTAAAATTTTGTCCCTAAGTTTGGACGCTACTGTATATATACTAGCAAACCGCCCGAAGTTGCTTGGTCGTAAAATACGCATAAATATTATATTTTAATTAATGTAGATTTCTTATTTATCATTGTAGAGCCAATTCTCTATTGATATTGTAATGATTTTCAAAAGTAAAAAATATGTATTAGGTACCAAGCGCTATCTTTGAAACCAAAGCCTGTAGCGCTCCAACTTCACACGTTATTTACCTCTTCAGTGCCGTTACCCTCTTAGCTATCGCCAGATAGATACAAAAGCGTAAGAATTAAATTACATTGAGCTATAAATATTAGATGTTGCATAGGCGCAAATGTAACAGCAAGACAAATGTTTTATTCGACTTACCCTGTCAAGGTCAACTGTTTGCTTTTAATTTTGAACTCTTAGCAGCAATTTTGCCGGCTAAAAACCAAATCTAAAATGTGCTACAGGTCCAAATACGTTATATATCAAATTTCAATTCTATAGACGAAATAGTCAGAGAGAAGTTTGGTAGAGACATTTCGCACACACATCGACAGGGCCACCTATATATATATACTAGCATTTCAGCCCGGCGTTGCCCGGGTGTTTGGAGGTGTATGCTGAGCAAAAAAAAAAAGAGTAAATTTTTTTTTTTAATTTGACCCCTATTATGACCCCTTAAAATTTATAGTTTCGGGCTCAAATCACTTTATTAAGTTAGATCCTGGTTCAAGGAACCTATATCTAAAATTTCAAGTGTCTAGACCCAAAATTGTCGGAGGAGTTTGGTAGAGTTCTTAAAGGTCAAATCGTTGAAATTTGACCCCTTAACAGCCAAATTTCTGGCTGACACCCGTCACATCGATTTTCCCAAATCTCAGTACCCGGTATTTCAAATTTCGAGTCTATAGATTAAAAATTGACAGAGTTATTGCGTAGGGAAATGTACACAGACAGACAGACACACAGACACAGACAGACACGTTCACTTTTATATATATATATATATATATATATATATATATATATATATATATATATATATATATATATATATATATGTATCCGTGTCCCAGAACGCAATTATGCAGAATATAGAAACTATGCTTGAATAGAATTCAGTGTAATAGTGAAATGAAACCAAACAGCTAATAACACATCATAAAAATGAATAAGTAATTAATTAACGCTAATTTTACAAAGAAATATGGAAAATAGTTAACCTTCATGTAGTAGCTCGCATATCCATGACTGAGTATATAAAATGTTTGTTTTGATAATTTTAAATAGAAAAAAGTAGACTTTTAATATTAATTTCAGAGAGAGGGATGGAGAGAGGTAGAGAGAGGTTGTTTTTTTTTTTTGTTTTACGGCATATCAACCCTTTTCGGGGTATTTAATGCCGAATCCAAAGATTTTGAAGAAAATTTTTTTAATAGAATATATTTGTTGTTTTCAAGTCGGTTTCTATTCAACCCATGGTTGGAACCCTAACAGGTACTATCACTGTAGGTCAGAGTGGACCTGGGAGCAATGGTAATTAAAGGGTGGCTCCACACTCCCCAAAGCCTACAAGCTGGGGCCTCACCACTCGATATAGGTTAAGGTCATATCCAGGACCCCCATTGAAGGACTTTTACCCTCTGCAGGGGGGGGGGCAGTCGGTTATTCTAATGCCACACCCGACAGGGCCAGGTAGAGAGAGGGAAACGCAACTTTATAGGTATATATATATATATATATATATATATATATATATATATATATATATACACCTATGAAGTTGCGTTATATATATATGTACATATATATATATAACGCAACTTCATAGGTGTATATATATATATATATATATATATATATATATATATATTTCATTTTGTTTATATGTATATCTCTCTATCACTTTAACTCTATTTTACTCTGTTATTAGTTGTCTATCTATCCATCTCTAATCTGTCCTTAGGCTTAACAAATGTATAATTTACCAATTCTGGACTTGATTAGGTTCCTTAAACAAGATTAATTCGTTCGCAATAGAATTAGACTTGTATCTACACGGAAAATATAATAAAATTCTCGATCAAAGACGCACATACCCTAAAAGGAGAAGCAAAACAACAACAACAAAACAAAACAAAAACAAAAAAAAAAACAGTTGCGAAACAGAACGAAACAAACACTTCCAAAAAATAACCGTTGGCCATTTTAATAAGAATAAATGAGAAAAATAGAAAATAAATAAAGATACGTTATTACACAAATATTCACAATGTTTTGCGCCGAAGCTTCTTGGTGTCAACGGATAAACTCTTAAAGGTTACTCTTCTTTTAGTTTGTGTCACAATGAGTTGTAGATGTGCCAATGATTAGGTGGAATTCCCATGGACAGAGCAGCTTAACAAAGTTTTAGTATGTGGAACATATTGCCACAGGGCTGCGTCCCTGCTGAATACAATTTGGTAGTGTCCCAATCCAATGTCTACAAATACTTATCAAAGACCGTACAATAAGCAATCAAACGCAGTACATACGAAGGATTGGTATTAACACTCCCATAGTGTTCCTCAATAATATCCGTTTCATTAACCTTTATCCCTGAGTTGTTATTATTCTTGATAATTTAACATTTTCACATAAAAAAACAATTTCCAACAAACGTGTATTGTGCACATGTGTGTTTCTGCCTGTGAGCGATTATAAAACCGTCAAGAAATTAAAGTCTTTTTACATACGTGTGCGGTCGTTTGTCTTCATTCTCCGATCACATCTTTTCCATGCATGAGCTGTTGATAGTCTTGTGAGCTTCTGTTGAATTGAAGACGAATCTATTCATGCATGGATACACATTGAAAACTTACGGAGGTTTGAAAGGTTTTATTAGAGAGAAAAAAATGTTTGCTCAGGAAGAAGAGACAACGTGACTGACTACTTATTTATTTAATTTAATGATGAGTGACTCGCGGGCCGAGTCTCGAGGCAACATTCACTTAGGTTCTCTATACATTGTCAGGGGCATGCCGCCTCTTTCACCTTCCGACTCCGATTTACTAGTAACTCTGTTCTACCTTGCGAACGTGTGACGTCATTTCTATGTAATATCATTTCTAGCATTTCTAGCAGATTTTTCAAGGAAAGTAACCCTTGATGCTTCTCGATTAAATCATACTGCAAATGTGTCTATTTCCGTTTGTCACCATGTCATCATGACATGTACTTAATGTAAACCTTGTTAAAATTAATACTAAGTTTAAGCTTATAATTTTCTAAGTTAATTTTGAATATTGTTAGATGTAAAACTCAAGGTTATTTTTCTGAATTTTTGAGATGAGGATTGATTATTCGTATTTTTTTAATATTTCGGACTATTGTTCTCATTTTGCTTGTTATTTTCACAACATTTCGATCGATGTAACCTCAAGTGTATCTAATTAAACACTTTAACCTTTCTGTCGAACTCGGAATCTGGACGGAATTTCGAAATGAACCCTTTATTTAATCCACGGGGATAGCATGGACTCATTTCGTCAGATATGAATGGGTAGAAACCAGAGTGTCGCTCGTACTGAGGATTGGCCCTTTATCCTCAGCAAGGATCCGTGGGGTTAGGGTTAGGGTTAGGGGCAGTTGATAAAGTACTTAGTAAAATTCAGTTCTTAGTTACACTCTTCTAAAGGTTGAACGTTGAAAGTTCAATTTCTGTGCTCATAAATTGATGAAAGCAAGATAATTATCGAATATGTACCTGCGTTTGATAATGTTGATGCATCTTTATCATACGTTTCTTTAATTTCATCAAAAGTGTTCCGTGGTTCATTCAAATTCAAACACCCGGATTACTGCGCATGCTTCATTTCTCACAAGACTCAGTTCAAATACTTGTATAATCCATCCACGTCCTGACACCGTTGATAGACCTCATCAGAGGTCTGACGCGACATTTGTAGAGTTTGTACGATTGTGGCAGTCGTCGACTCCCCAGGACTCAAATAGTTGACATACACACAAAAAGGAAAATCCGAAAAGTCTTCCTTTTCGCGTTCGCAAAGTTCAAATAGGTCACAAATAGAAAGAAAAAAACTTGTCAGGTTCAGTTTATTTCCACTCAAATTCCAGTGAAAATCAACGGTCGCTGCCAAAGAGAAATCAATAGTAAACAGGTGTTGCGAGAATACAAATTTATCTGCAACGTTATCGAAAAAGGTAGAGAGTATTAGAAATATGAGGATATTTGTCACACAGAATATAGAGAACACAACAGGTTGTTCTCAAGGAGAAGTCTTTCATGATAGCTTGTGTGACTACTCCTAGTTAATAATAATAATAATAATAATAATAATAATAATAATAATAATAATAATAATAATAATAAATGCTAACATTCACGAAATCCACTCGTCTAACTGAAATCATTATCGATCCCCCCACTCTTTATCAATGCCTAAACCTAAAGTAGATTGTATGAACAGAGCTTCTTTCATAGAACTACACGCCCGTGGAACTCTGTCCCGTTTCCTTGATGATAATAATGATAATAATCCAATGGGACATGGACTTACAAACAGATAACACATCCAAGCAAGAAGATCGGATGTCGTAAAAAAGAAAAAGTCCTGTCAAATCGTAGACTTTGCTGTCCCATCTGACTACAGGATTATCAAAGAAAAAGAGAAACGGAACAAATACGCAGAGCTAGCCAGTAAGCTGGAAGGGATATGGATAATGAAGAAAATCAAGATAGTACCTATAGTAGTAGGAGCACTAGGAGAAATTCCGAAAAACTTTGAAAAAGAATGGGAGAAATTGGAATCAGAGGAATGACTGAAAAGATACAACGAATAACAATAATTAAAGCAGTTGAACTATTAATGAAAACCTTTGAATTCAGAGACTAATACACATGAGCCACATGAGCGGGTCAGACAAACTGCTGCAGAGACAAAACATAAAGAAGCGTTATATGGGACCAAGAATATTAAAGCTGCATATCTATGTTCTCTATCCCCTCTCCTATCCTCTCCCATTGCCCTATCACCATCCATCCAAAAGAGTGCTACCAAATAGCCGAGGTGAGTCAAGGAGGATTGAAAGACCGAGGAGAGAGAGAGAGAGCACTGACCAGACCTCCGCTGGACAAGTGCAAAGAGAACTGGGACCTTGGGGAGAGTTATTGGCACTCAAATTCCAGTAGTGACCAATGGTCGCTGCCAGCAAGAAATCAGTGGTAAGCAAATTCGTTTGCAAATGTTATCGAAAGAGGCGGAGAGTACTGGAAATCTGGAGACTTGTTGTCACTCAGATTCCAGGGAGCACCACGGTTTTTTTTTTCAAGGAGAGATCTTTGATGGCCTGTGTGAAAGCTTCTTGTGAGCCAGAATAATTTATATATGAAAAATTAAACAACGGACGCAATTGTATAATGTTATATGAATATAAGAGTAACATATCTAGATAAGTAGCGGGTGAAAACACTGGAGAAACACAATATTTCGCCATTATTGATGAAGGGCATATATTACCACATGGCTGATATCATGCAACTCATCGACCTAACATCTACAAAAATTACTAAGACGATACAGCTATATTGCTGGAAAAAAAATGGTTGGATCCCTTTACTGGACTAAGACCTTTCACACATCTGCCAGCGTATTCTTAGAATTTCTTCTTAAGATCACTTGAGCTTAAGCCTCCAATTCTAGACACTTCTTAGAATTTAAAAATTACGTAGTGGATTTAGATAAGAATTAGAATAAAGATTTCAGGAAATAGGCTATGGATTAAAGGCAAATATTTTTTTCTTTAATCCCGACTAATACCGGGTTTTCTATACTTGTTTAAAATAAATCCGAAAACTCGTTAATTTTTTCATCAGCTTTCAGAGGCGAGTAACGTGAAGCAGGGCGAGTGATAACGATAGATATTTATATTGTGTTTCGCGTAGATAAATTAATTACCATTGTTTATAAATAACGCGATCAATAAATTGGCCAAGACTCAACTGATTATCGGAGATGACCCGGTGGTGCTGGTGGTGGAAATGACGAGGTTAGGGAGTGAAAATTGTTGACTTGATGAATCGAGTGAATCATTGTCTTCCGATAAGGTGTTAGGTGCTGAAGAGGGAACCATTAAAATTAGAAAATATTTACGAAAGCAAAATGAAGAGGAACTAATTTGCAAGACATTATAGCACTTTCGCAGAGAACTACCCGTTTTCCCGTGGATGTTGCGCACGTATATTTCGGCACCTTACGTGAACCGCCAGAATATGTCGTGCGCTGATACAAATTATAAAACGCTAGAAAAAGGGTAATATTTAAGGTATAGTAATTTAAATGAAGAATATGGAAATATAATAATAATAATAATAATAATAATAATAGTAATAATAATAATAATAATAATAGTAATAATATTAATAATAATAGTAATAATAATAATAATAATAATATAATAATAATAATAATAGTAATAATAATAGTAATAATAATAATAATAATAATATAATAATAATAATATAATAATAATAACAATAATAATAATAGTAATGATAATAATAATAGTAATAATAATAATAATAGTAATAATACTACTAATAATAATAGTAATAATAATAATAGTAATAATAATAATAATAATAATAGTAATAATAATAATATAATAATAATAATATAATAATAATAGTAATAATAATAATAGTAATAATAATAATAATAATAATAGTAATAATAATAATAATATAATAATAATATAATGATAATAATAATAATAATATAATAATAATAATATTAATAATAATAATAATAATAATAATATAATAATAATAATATAATAATAGTAATAATAATAATATAATAATATAATAATAATAATAATAATAATAATATAATAATAATAATATTAATAATAATAATAATAATAATAATAATAATAATAATAATAATAATAATAATAATAATAATGATAATAATGATAACGATCTGAAATGTTTTGGCAAAACAAAAAAAATGGACTTTTTGGTTCAATGAAGACATAAATATGGAGTTTGAAATTTCCAAATGTGCAGTTCTTAGTCTTAAACGAGGGAAGAGAGGAGCCATGAAAGGCATCATTTGGCCAAATGGTGGAAGATTAGGAAATCCTAATGCCGAAGGCTACAAGTACCTGGAGGTGCTTGAATTTGATACAATGCAGAAGGCTACAAATGTAATGTTATGACCATTTAGGCTGTGATCATAGCGTAGTATCTGTTAACTGTGGCAAGCGGGGTCAATGGTCAAAACATTATTATTATTGCTATTGTATTCTTATTAATTGATTTGAGCGACGGATGGTCGCTGGATCAGTTATTATGATTAGAAGAATAAACAATTAAATTGAGGAAGAAATGATTAACGTGTGAATCGCAAAAGGAATATGAAAATAGAAAATATATGTAAACATTATTTTGGGGTTTTGAATAAACAAATAACTAGTTGTGGATTAGATTGGTCTGAAACACGTAGTTAGGTGACGTAAGAAAACACGTGATGTAGTTAGTTTTGGAGAGATTCAGGGAGTTGAGGATTGATCACCAGAGCGGACAGACGTCTAGACAGGTGTGGACAGACAGCTAGGGAGCGAGCTATAAGAATAGAAAATGTAGACAAACTGCAGATCCTGTGAAAACCATTTGAGACAACTGTAATAAATTTATATCATAAAAATATAAAAAGTTGTTTTAATGGTTTCACAAATAAGAACAGATGTCTCAATTGGATTGTGATTGCTCCATGGTTTGTCACGGAGCAGCAGGAAGATACAGAAGAACTCTTCAAGAAAAAAAGGTATGAAGCATATATTATTCTTCTTACATATGAACTGTAAAAATATCCCGTGTGATAAGTCTAATACAACATGACTCAGTTTACACGTCAATATCATGTCCCCTAGCTAAACAACATACATACGATTTATACGTTTATTAATTGTTGTTAAAAGAAAAATATCTTACATCCACTAGATAACATATGACACGTTTTAATATATCATCTCCTCCAATATAAACCAATATACAACACAAATACATGGGGGTTATTAAACTTGATACCATGCTATGCAATTAAATAAAAGACGAAAGAACTCAAACTGCTTCTAAAATCTCGACTGAACGTTAGAAACTTGTTCACAGCTATCAATTTATGGATGATTGCTATAATTTGGTACGGTTCAACTTTTGTACGATGGACATAGGAAGAAATGAAAAAGCTGGATGGAAAATTGTTAGTCAAGTATGAATCACTTCACCCTAATTCTAATGTGCCTAAGTTGTACATCACAAGGAGGAAAGGAGGAAGAGGGCTTATTGGGATTGAAGAATGTGTCTGGGGAGAGCTTAGAGGCGTGCGCCGCTATTTACAATGGTGCTAAAAACAGCTGAAATATAAAGGAAACCCCTCGAATGACAAATCTAATTTATATGAATAACAAACGTTAACCTGTCATATAGAAAATGCAACAGAAGGAAAATAAAAATGCATCCAAGAAAACTCAAATTGCAAAATTGTCAAATTGTCAAATTGTCAAATTGTCAAAGTGTCAAATTGTAAGTTAACTACCTCCTCCCCTCCAAAAATTATAGTGCCGACATCGGTTGGCGCTACACCAAATAGTCGAAGGGTCAGCAAGAATGGAAACATCAAGGAGTGAAAGCACAACCCAGACCTCAACTGGGTGGGTGTGAAAAAGACTGAGACGTTGACGAGACTTATTGCCACTCACACTCCAGCGAAGACCAATGGTAATTGCCAGCGAAGAAGTCAATGGCAAACGACTGTTGCGATAATTCAAATTTATTTGCAAAGATTTTCGAAAGAAATAAAATTACTGGTAATTTGGGAAGACTTGTTGTCACCCAGATTTCAGGGAATACCACTGGTTGTTATCAGTGAGCAATCTCTGATGATGCCCTGTAGGAGAAGTCTTAGTGAGGAAGATAATAATAAATGCACATGCGATAAGTTTTATGTTAAACAAGCAAAAAATGAAAACCTTATTTATTTTTTCATAAGAAATGTTAATGTTTCAAGCATGTTTTTGAGGGAAGTAGTATATGTTTCCGTTAAAAAATATTTGTTTTGTTTTATTTCTGTTAAGGATTTTTTTTTTGGGGGGGGGAGGGTTAGACTAATTCTTTTTTTTGGAGGATATTCTCGGTTATCTGCCAGATATTTCCAAGGAAACACTCCTTACAAATGTCTGAGAAATTATTCCGGTCAGTTACGATGTGTTCCGAACCGATGACACACAATCGCTGTAAATTTTGAAAAGTGGAAATATCATGAGACCACTTTTTCTAATTTATTAACTATCGTCTGCTGCATTGGCTGAGCGTTTCGTAATATTCCGGCGGTTTACGTAAGCTGCCAGAATATTCTGAGGTAACATTTCCGGGAGGGGGGGGGGCATATCGTTCTATGCATAAGTACTGATACTGAGAATTGAACCTTCAGGAGAATATCACTTTTTACAATTAATTTTATTTTAAGTACTCTAACAACTGCGCTATGAGTTCTTGCACACACAGTAATAAAAGGATGCAAGTCTTCTTGTTTTTGTTTTGTATATAGACAAATAAATATTTTCTTAATTAAATCTTTTTTTTTTGTCTACTTATTTTTTTTTTTTTTGTTGCAGTTAGGGATAGGCTATTTGGGGTTCAATTGTATGTCGGTTATTCCTAAGGAACAACTTTTTGTAAATGTCTCGAAACAAATTTTTCCCAATCGGTCACAATGTGTTCTGAAGCGATGATACACCCTTGCTGTAAATTTCCAACAGTTTCAACAATTTATAAACTGTCGTCTGCTGCACTGGATGAACGTTTCGCAACATTCCGGCACGGGTCGTTTTCTGTATAAGTACTGACATTACTTATTGATCAAAGTGTAGTATCTGTTCTTCAGATGCTGCACTTCCATTTCTTGTTCTCTCACGACTGAGACAATTTTTTATTTTTGTACATTTTCTCCGCATTAAAAAACGACATTGTAAATAGGTACTTTTGCTATTGAGTAATTCTGGACAAGAACCACATCCATTTCTTTCATTTATTCATTTAATGTGTTTAAGTTAGGGTCAAATATTTGAAATCATATTTGCTTTTCTATTGGTAAAATAATAAAAATAATGATAATAATAATAATAATAATAATAATAATAATAATAATAATAATAATAATAATAATAATAATAATAATAGCATCCGTGGAACATCATATAAGCAAACAATAGGATGTTTTTCAATAGAAAAATTAGAGTAATTTTAGTTCCGATCAGACCATGAATTAAAAAAATATTTTTCTAGCCCAATATGGAGATCTGCTTGAGATATATTATTAGAAGAAATAGGACTATAGTAAGGCCTCACTTTTTTTTATAGAGATTATAATTTAATCAAAGTGACTTCTTAGTAATAACTATGTCACAACCTTTCTTGATAATCTGATAATTTAGCATGTAAGTAATAAGATCTGATAGAAACATGTTACATGTCAAGTTTTTTTTGCAATATATATATATATATATATATATATATATATATATATATATATACTTGTTTATTGTTATATAAACATGCTCACATCCCGCTGCTACAAATAGCCACTTGTTTAAATCAAACAACAGATATCATCAGGCAGCGACTTGACTATTCAAAAGTTCAATAAATAACCATATTGTATTTTTATAATGAACTTTTGAATAGTCAAGTCGCTGCCTGATGATATCTGTTGTTTGATTGAAACAAGTGGCTATTTGTAGCAGCGGGATGTGAGCATGTTTATATAACAATAAACAAGTATTATCAGCTCTTTTTATTGAGCACTATCTAACAACCTCGTTGAATTCATTAGTCCATTACTTTTGAATATAAAAAACCCCGAATATATATATATATATATATATATATATATATATATATATATATATATATATATATATATATATATATATATATATATATATAGTTATATTTTTGGGAAAAAAGGGATTCCAGTAGAGTGCTCTATTATAAAGAATAATACGAAAATAAGAGCGTATTATTTATCTTTTTATGTACAGAAAGGTTAGATGAGATAAGTCATCGGTACCGTTGGTTTTAAACCTGATAATAGGGGACCGTTTTAGATACTCATATCAAGTTTTCTTCAGCCGATACTAATCTGTTTTAAGAGATGAGTATCGGCTGAAAAACGCTTGATATGTGTATCTAAAACGGTTCCGTATTATCAGGTGTGGAACCGACGGTTCCGATGAAATCTCATCTAAACTTTATATATATATATATATATATATATATATATATATATATATATATATATATATATATATATATTGTTTTTGAAATATTACTATTTCAAAAACAATATATATATGCCGCTCTCCATATGGGGGTGCCAAATTGGTCGAAGAGAAGATTATTCCCAACTCGCATTTTCGTAAAAATGTCCTTTCGTATAAATAATTGAATTCATTCAAAACGTATAGCAAAATGCAAAAACAAATGAATAATCTCTCTCTCTCTCTCTCTCTCTCTCTCTCTCTCTCTTTCTTCCTCACTCACTTTCTCTCTCTCTCTCTCTCGATATATATATATATATATATGTATGTATATATATATATATATATATATGTGCATATATATAGGCATCAACAGACAGTACTGTTTCGCTGTATCACAGCTCATCAGTGCGGTTAGACAGGCAACTACCTCAAGCCACGATCAGAACCCAACCGCCCGTACGACAGTCAAAGCTTCGAACTATATATATATATATATATATATATATATATATATATATATATATATATATATATATATAGTAATGAAAACAAAAAGATGTAGTGTTTACCTGATGTACGCAATGGTAAACTATAATCTAATATAAATACCAGTACTTATATATAGATAATTTAATCCCAACCTAATAAAAAAGCTCGAATTGTAAATTGTTTTTAAGAGTATTCAGTCGAACAATAAAATTTGATTGCGAAGTTCAACCTACAGTTTTAATTTTCTTTCTCTTATGGATACGGTCTCCGCTAATCGAGCCAGAGATGTCTCGTGTTGCTGGGTTCGAATCGTTCGGCTGGTGTTAATCGTGACACCCTGCACTGAAGAATCCCGAAAGAATGAAACACTAGTGTCTGTAGGTATTTAATTATTATAGTAAAAAAATAATTATATATAGTCATTCACATTCCATACTGTTTCGCTGTTTCATAGCTTATTAGTGCGGCTAGGCAATCAACTACCTCAAGCCAGGATGGAAACCCGACCGCGCAAACGACAGTCGGAGCTTCTGCAACCCCCTCCCAAATATCCCAGCCACTAAAACGTAGGAGATGAGACGAGAGAACAAAGAATGTTTCTCCCTAGCGAAACAGGCAACAGTTGCGTCAGTTTATTAGTCGGTTGCATATTATAACTATTATAATCTTTATAATCACCTTTAGTATTATACTAGCATTTCAGCCCGGCGTTTCCCGGGTGTTTAGATGTTTATGTTGAGCAAAAAAAAAAAAAAAAGTGGTAGTAGGAAGGCAGGCTCGAACCCGTACCGTAAAGGAGGAAAAGAACGGGGTAAAACCTAACATTTATGCTGTTACGACCACCGCCAAACCGGAAGTTACTTCCTAAAAATTAAGGCTAGACAATCTAAAGGAGAGGATAACTTTAAAAAATATCGGCGAAAAAGTACCCCCCCTGTAGAAAAGTGCCTAGTTGAAGGGGAAGATATTAATGTTTTTAGTCAATTTTTCAATATTTGTCGTATGAAAGGCTGAACTTAAAACCATACTGATCTTAATAAAATCCGTCGCCTCTATTGAAAGTTTAAGGCAGACATGCAAACAGACATACATACATACATTTATATATTGGTAACTAAAATTTTTCGACCCAAACTGATGAAAAAGCTTGCCCTATCTCTGAATACCCTTTATGTAAAATTTTAAATATTTGGACCAGAAATTGTCTGAGTAATTTGGAAGAGACCGTAGAGGTCATTATTTTTACTTAAATTTATGACCCCCTAAAATTTATTTTTTTTGGCTTAAATCAAGTTATTAAGCTAGATCCATGTCCAAGGAACCTATATCTAAAATTTCAAGTGCGTAGACCCAAAATTGTCGGAGGAGTTTGGTAGAGTTCTCAAAGGTCAAATCGTTGAACTTTAACCCCTTAATCGCCAAATTTCTGGCCAAAAACCGATCACATCGATTTTCCCAAATCTCAGTACCCTGTATATCAAATTTCGAGTCTGTAGACTAAAAATTGACAGAGTTATTACGTAGGGAAATGTACACAGACACACACAGACACACACACAGACACGTTCACTTATATATATATATAGATTATCATGCATAATTTACTATCATTAGTTATATTTTATCATTATATTTTATCATTATTTTATTAGTAGTATTAGTAGTAGTATTTTTAGTATTATTATTAGTGTAATCACTTGATAATCCGTTATTATTAGTTCTGTTACTCTCACATATAATTATGATATCACTCACAAAGCGTTCTCACACAGGTCATCACCAGAGATTGTTCACTGACAGCAAACGGTGGTATTCCCTGGAATCTGGATGATAAGAAGTCTACCCAGATTTTCAATAACCACCACTTCTTTCGATAACCATTACAGATGAATTTGAGTTATCGCAACAACCGCTTACTATTGATTCCTCATTGGCAGGGATCATTGATCTTCACTGGAATTTGGGTGGCAATAAATCTCCTCAAGGTCCCAATCCCCTTTTGCACTCAACCAGCGGAGGCCTGAATAGTGCTCTCACTCCTCGGTCTTTCCATCCTCCTTGGCCCTCCTCACTTATTTTGTGTGGCACCAGTTTATGGTAGCACGCACGCGTTACAAGTTACAATTATAAAGTTTCAGTTTTCACGATTCCATGTTATGTTCCGTTGTGTTTCATATCCGTAACAGTTTCTGTATGTGCGGCTTGTGCCTGTAGCTCAAGTGTGTTTTCCTTAATATTTCAGCTGGTTTCATAATGGTAATCCGTTGTATCCTTTCAGTCAGTTCTCTGATTTTCCTCTCTCCCATTCTTTTTCCAAAGTTTTTCGGCATTGTTTTCACAATAAGTGCTGCTATCTTGACTTTCTTCATCTTCCATATTCCTTTGAGCTATCTGGCCAGTTTCAGCTCCGCTTCTCCGTCTCCTTGATCTTCACACGGTGTCTGCTGGAACCACAAAATCTACAACCTGGCAAGACTTTTCCTTCTTGTTCATAGCTATGAAATCTGGTCTTCACGCTTGGATGAGTTTATCTGTTTGTATCTCCATATCCCATAGGATTTTGTGACTTTCATTTTCAAGTATTGCTGCTGGTTTGTGTTTGTAACATTTGTCAGGATGTTCAAGATGCAGACGTTTGTATAATTGCCAGCGTACTGCCTTCCCCACTTGATCGTGTCTATTTTTATATTCTTTTTTTTTTCCAGAGAGTTTGCTGCATTTACCTATGTGGTTTATTGTTATGCTTCTTTGTCCTCAGAGTCTGCATTTGCTCATTTCTTGTGTCTTGCCGATTCTTGCTTTGATGGAATTTATTTTAATTGCGCTACGTTGTGCGGCTGTTATTAGTGATTAAGTTTCTCTTTTAAGGTTTCTTTTTTGTAACCATGCTCAAATGTTTTCATTATTCTCATCTTTCGTTATCCTTATGAACCGTCATGAATCATTATTATTATTATTATTATTATTATTATTATTATTATTATTATTATTATTTATATAATATTCTGCTTTTTCCTTCCTCAGTTATGTTTTGAAAAAGGTACAATACAGTTTTTGAAAAAAAAACTGTTCAAAAAGACTTAATTATCGGAATTTTACTTTAAATCAAAATATATACGCATATATTTAAGTTAAAACTTTATTGTTTAAAACAAGGAATATATATAGAGAAATTATGTTTATTTCCTTAATCCATAGATTTCCACCTTTCTCCATCTAAGATGTGTATCAAAGGAATGGAATAAAGGTAACATAATGTTCATAATAATAATAATAATAATAATAATAATAATAATAATAATAATAATAATAATAATAATAATAATAATATGCAAAGGTTACCGAGAGAGATGGACAGTACAAGAAATCTGAGGAGACTTGTTGTCACTCAGACTCCAAACAACAGTCAGGTTGTTCTCAGAGAAATCATTGATGATGACCTGTATGGCTGCTCCTAGTAAGTAAGTAAATAAATAAATAAATAATAATAATAATAATAATAATAATAATAATAATAATAATAATAATAATAATAATAATAAAGACGCATCAGCCTATTTAGAAAGCTTTTCTCTTTGAGGCCATGTGTCCGATTAGCCTTTGAAGACAGCGATGTATTCCGTTCTTTTCAAGTATCTATCAAATTTCCCGTTGCCATTTTGCAAATCATGAGTAACTGCAACCCCCTCCCAAATATCCCAGCCACTAAAACGTAGGAGATGAGACGAGAGAACAAAGAATGTTTCTCCCTAGCGAAACAGGCAACGGTTGCGTCAGTTTATATAACGATAGCTTGATAAATAAATATTCAGCAAGGTTTGTGACAACCGTAGAACTTATAAATCAAATTTACTGGCTAAATGTCTTCGATAAAAAGTGATAAATCGGATAATAAATTCAGTTTTGGTTTGGAATCGAGTTTATTTTGGGACGAAGCCATTTTCTGTCTCCTTGGGATTGAGAGTTATTTCAAAGGGCGGCCATGTTTTGTTTGATTTTTGGTTTTGAGCGACTGTGGAGTTGGAAGTTTTACATTTTTTGTCTATCTATCTATCTATCTATCTATCTATCTATCTATCTATCTATCTATCTATCATGTCCCTTAATATCTATCTATTTTAATCTATTCATCACGTTATCACATTCTGTTGATATCTATCTATCTATCTATCTATCTATCTATCTATCTATCTATCTAGGACTCAATATTATCGTGGAGATCTTTGATGAATATCAAGAATAATAGTGGTCCAAGAATCAACACCTGAGGCACCCCCACATTATTGTTACGCTGCTTGGATGGACGTCTATCAATGACAACATGTCTATAAGTGTAAGCCATGTTTAGTTTCAGAACAATTTTCGATCAAGAAAGGTTTAGTAGTTATGGAACAATTCTGGTTTCTGATTGGTTGGTTTCAGAACGTGAACTAATTCGATTCGTCAGTTCCTAGCAGCATCGTTTATAAATAGAATCTCTCGACTGTGCGGGATCATACCCCATTATAGTACAAAAATATTGTCGCAACTTGGATGGTCCTATTGTCTAAGAAGGGGATATAATTATATTTCGTATTCGTACTGTTATACCATAAGATTTGATTTTTTCATGCCAGATTTTGTCAAAGGCCTTGGATATATTAAAGGCTACATATTATAGTTAATTAAGTTTCTATCTGTTAAGTTAACGACTTATTAATTTATTTATTATACTATAATATATTACCACGATAATATATTTAAAAATTATCTCACAACACTTACGCTTCACACGGCACATATTCTTTATTATATATATATATATATATATATATATATATATAAATGTAAATATATATATAAATGTAAATATATATATATATACATATACATATATATATGTGTATATATATATATATATATTATTTTAATCAGGTTTTAGGCGTGATAATAGAAATGTATTTCTATGAAGACAGCTCTGTAAAACATCAAGCTTTTTATTTAAATTTTCTTCTTTAGAATTCACTATATATTATAACCCAGGTAAGCATAGATTACATCTTTTTTGATTAAGAAACATCTTATTAGTAACCTAAATTTAATCTGAAGATTTAGAAACTACTTTAATACGTACATATAATGTATAACATTCAGTGTGCATACTCTCAATTTTTATGTATTGTAAAGAATTGTGCTCCGTATGGTTGAATGAAACTTATCGTTCTGCTACCCATATACTTCTCCACCCCTTTCAACCACATCCATGATTCACCTATACTAAGTATCTATCCGTCTATAAATATTTATATAACAAAAAATAACTATTTATTTTTATTCCAGAGACTCATTCATATTTATTATATATATGTATCCTACAGATCTAATTTATAATATATATATATACTAGCAGAAGTACCCGTCGTTGACTGGGTTCAAAAAACGGCCTACAGAAAATGGGCTGTGATTGATCAAAGTATGATAGGTTATGAAAAGAAGGGGATTGTAAAATTTTACTCTAAGCAAAATATGATGAAAATAAAGATAATTTTCGCGAAAATATATTTTTTTATATCAACTTTGTTTCCATACGTAGTCAAGAGTGACCAACAAAATGATGTTTCCTTACAAAGAGAAACTGTTATATATAATATAAATATACAAGAAATAAATGTTACCATAGTCAATAAAAGTTATTTTTATGGTAGTAAAGTTCATTGGTTTGTATTTTTAAGTAGTTTGTAAAAACATTTTTTTAAATTCACGAACCGGTTTTAAAAAGATCAAAATGGCAGCAACTTTGAAATGGAGAGCCCCGTTTTCAATTTGAGCATTCTGTGTTAACAATTTAAGAGAGTTCCGTCAACGTAAAGAATATTTATAAACTTATTTTAATGTTTTCCGTTATTTTGTGCTTGAGGAATATTCGATTATGACATATGTAGTTTATATAATTTATTTAAGTAGTTATCACCTCAAATTTCGTTTTAATTTCGGTTAACTTAAATTATTTCAAGTAAAGAGCATTGAAACCTATCTCAAAGCAAAAAAAAAAAACACAAACTGAACTTTTATTGACTATGGTAACATTTATTTCTTGTATATTTATTTTTTCGGGTAGTCGTTTGTTGGCTTTTCTGCTAAACACTCTTACTAAATGATATCGACGAAATATCGAAAAACAAAGAAACAAAAACAGTTTTGAAAAATAATGAAGTTTTACTTACTTTAGTAAAATAATCTGAAACAGCAAAATGGGATATTAAACAAGTAAACACGCAATTACTTTAGTTTTTTAAGCAAAGAATCGATATAAATATGAATAAGAAGAAAATGGCGCCCTTTTCAAGACGAACAGCTTCGTTTCAATTTTACAGTATTGAACGGTGTAGTATTGCACCATCGGATTCAGGGTTGTATTATTGTAATGTAAAGAACACGCAGAAAGGGTTGTAATCAACTGAATTCCTTCTAGTACACTGACAAAATAAGCTTAAACAGATATATAAATAAAATAAAAAGGTTATGTAAATGTTTTTAAAAAGACACGTAATCACGTGAGCAGGATTTTTTCCTTCTTTTGACACGATAACAAGTAATGTTCTTATTTTTTCTTATTTATCTATTTATCTATTTTCGAAAGAGTGCCACGTGCAAGTTGAGAAGGAAAAAATAGAGTTATGCAAAATTTGTGTCGAGCATTGTCTAAAGTTCCGACTTTTTTTTTGCTTTCACTTTAATAAGAACGTGAACTTATGGGTTAAATTTATTCGCGACAATATGATTCAACTAAAAAAAATAAATAAAAGCTAACGTGAATTCAGATTAAAGTGAAGGTGTTATTGTGGACCCTCACCCCTTTTAAAAAAACTTGTAAAACTTTGTGAAATAGTTACATTCTATGGAGGTCAGGCGCGGACAAACCCTCAATAATTTTATTATACCATATTTCTTCAAACTGAAACATAATTATCAAAGTATACTTACGGAAATAGATACGAACAGTCTTTGTTAAAGTTTGTGCCATATTTCCATGGAGTACAGGCACAAACGCAGACCCCACAATTTTATTATACCATCCTTATTTAAGTTAAAACATACTTATCAAAGTATTCTTATGTACATCTATATGAAAAACACTTGGAAACGTTTTTTTTTGCATTTTTTATTTCCATACTTTGGGGGCCTGGCGCGAATGCAGACCCCACCATTTTTATGAACCACCGTTCTGCCAGATCAGACGTACCCATTCCTGATCCTCGATATATCTTCTATTATTACATGTAATCAGTTTTTTAAAATAGTCAATCATATAGGTACCTATTCGTGACCACACACACACACACAAACACACACACACACACACGTCCAGCTTTATGTATATATATATATATATATATATATATATATATATATATGTGTGTGTGTGTGTGTGTGTGTTGTGTCGTAGAACAACAGTAGAAATAAGAACAATCAAGTCGAGGCTCAGTTAAGGAACAAGTGTATTAACAATCATGTACAAAGATAGGAAAGCGTGTATATGTGCTGGGCACTCGGCTAGCAGTTGAAGTGCAGTCGCACCTCTCTCCCCGGTGTTGGAATTACTAGCGCTATTTATAGTGCTAATCGGTGTAAATTCCTCTGTTCAGGCCGATATAACAATATCTATCTATCTATCTATCTATCTATCTATCTATCTA
>NC_136518.1:74001004-74008504 GCF_053919585.1 Euprymna scolopes | reverse complement strand
CGCGGATTAAGGACTATCCACTTATCTTGTGCTTCCTTTTTAAAATTAAATATGTTTTTAACTCTTTTTCAAGATGTCTTTTAACATGTTTTATTAATCATTTGTTCATATATATATATATATATATATATATATATATATATATATATATATATATATATATATACATTGTAAAAACACTCTAAGAATTAGTCAGTGACGGCAAGTTCATTAGTTCGTTCAGGTCATCCAGTTTATTCACATCGAATATCGGTACAAGTGCATAAAATCCGAGTTTGATCAATATTTAGCCATCTTCTCGACATTATCGGCCTAACACGTAATTCTACCTTATCTTAGGCTTGATAATACGCAAATATATTGCTAACAATCAATAACATTCAGGACAATAAAAATTGTCAGACTATACAGGTTTCTGGATTATTAGCGGATTATGTAAGTTGGCGAAAAATACAAGTTATACAAAACATATAAGAAATGTTTTGGTAAAATCTACGTGCTAGTTCCATATAATAGAAGCTAATGTTACAATAGCTTCAGAGAAGTCACGTTTCAGTTTAGTAGGAAGATTTGACTTTGAGAGTTATTTCTAGTTCAGCCTAAGCCTTTTTTTTTATTCACACATTTAACTGTTTGTGGAATTTTTGCTTTGCAACGTTAGTACCAAGGGAGGTAAGCGCATGGGTATTTTTAAATGTCCCATTCGAGAAGAGATATGTCTATGTTGGTTCAGAAAAAATGTGTTTTTTTTCCTAGTGTTCACAAAAAGTGCAATAAAATTTGCCATTCCTTCGATATAATACGATAAAAAAAAATGCCCGAGTGAACACTTTATTTCTATATATAGCTTGATAATACGCATAAAGTGTAATGCTGTCTGAGCAGAGCAAGCGAGGTACTCTGCCCAGTTCAAGTAGTTACGTGGATTGATTAAAAAGGCAGAACCATCCAACCAACCAAACCAAAAGAAAAAACAAACAAACAAAAAAACAAAACAAAACAAAACAAAAATATGAGACCTCTAGTGGCATTTTTGTTGTTGCTAGTATATCACTACTCTCTCCAAAAGAAAATCTCTTATGATGATATTATATATATATTAAGAGATCACCATTAAAAAAAATAGAGTAAGTAATTGCTGGGATTAGGCACAGGTAGGGAGGATGAGAAATTGTTGATAGTGGTTCTAGATAGACGAGTGTTTTTGCATAGATTTTGCAGGGAAGCAACGAACATATACGAAATTGCTAAGTCAAACCAAATAAGAGGTGATACCTGGAACGATGGCCTCTAGAAGCATGATACTACACTACCATTTCCCTGAGAGGAAGGAGGTAATGTCTGGAGTGATAGTCTCTTGCCAATAGAGATGACGCTACACTACTTCTGCGACGTTTTTGTTATATTTTAACACGGAGCCAGCGTTGTGCATGAAAGTCTTGCAAACAAAGGAAATGAATTCGACACGAATTCGTTTTCAGTTGAAAGAAAAAAACATTTATTACCGTTCGTTTCCATACCAAACCGCCTGACACGTATTTTTTAAAGCCATCGACAATATGGACAATTAATTTCTTAGTGTGCAGCTATAACCAGCTATTATATGTGTAATTCATATCACAATATGCGGCCGTCGGAAATTCTTTTTAAAAGTTTGGATTGCATTTTGTTTAAAAGTACTTATCGTGCCACCACGTGGCTAAAAAGTCTATGTAGTCCCACGTACTTTTTTTCCACTTTTTCCTTTCTCTCCCCTCCCCAGCTGTGACGTCATCCGCACCACGGCTTAGTCATTTGCGTACGTTAACATATTGATGCTGCTACATACGTGCTTCTCTTGACCCCAAAAGGAAGGGCTAATGCCTGGGAGGATGGTCTCGTGACAGGAGAATAGATACTACACTATCCCAAAAGAGGAAGGACTGCCAGAAAGGATGATCTTGTAAAAATAGATTACACTAGCCTTTCTCCCACAATAATGAAGAGATAATGCTTGGGATGACGGTGTCCTGACACCACAGATATTATCTCACATTTAAATTAAGGGTTGAAGGCAGTACAATAAGATACTTAATAAAACTAATAGCATAGTTGCGGCTTAGACAAACATATAGAAAGTCATCTTTTGCAATCGATCTAATTCATCTTCTTTTTTTTTTTTAATTCAATAGCTTTCATAATTTGGAATTTCGTATCCAAGACAAAACAAGAGCGAACAAATTTTAGATTATTATACATCGTCTCCGTTAACCAGATTAAACGCTTCAAGAATAGTTGAAATCAATAATCGACACTCAATCATCATTCATTTCGCCTCGGCTCAAAATCAAATTACCTTCTAAATGTGTAGATTTACAAATGGATTTAGACAGCTTAACACTTTTTTACGTAATCGAATTATAAATGATTTCGTTTTCGTTGATTATTCTCCGTCGGAATTCAAATGAAGGCCGAAACACTTTTACTCAGCATCGTTTATTATTTATTCGCCTCGTAACGGGGTGGGGGGGACAAGGTTAGGGTTAGGTTTAAGGTTAAGGTTAGGGTTAGATTCTTATTTAGAATTCGACTTAATAAAAAACAAAAACTTACAGAAAAATCTTTATAATGCATGTATTCGTCACGGAACGAAGATGTCATATTCCAAAATTTACGTAAATAGATCGAGTAGTTTCTTTCTTTTTTTTTTTATAAAGGAGAGTGGTGATCAGCTGAAGTCGTGGCTCACAATGGTCAAAGCTGGCTTGGAAACTATGACCGGCATTTTAAAATGTGTGTACCCACCACGGAACAAAGATTTCATGTTCCAAAAATCACGTAGTTTTTCTTTTCTTTTTTTTAACCAAGAAAATAAAAATTTACGATTTTAGCGAACAATAATTTTTTGGCAGCCATAGATAATTTCTTATTTCTAGAGAGGTTGTTAAGGGGGTGATTTCCAGTGATGAAGTTTACTTTTTCAGGAACAAGAGGCAGTTTGCCATTGTAAAAATATTGTCTTCGGAAAAAATGTTTATTTTAACCATTTTTTTTTTCATTACATTATTATTTTCTATATTTTATATAATTTGAACATTTTACGTTGTGTTAATAGATTATTATTTTTTATTATATTATAGATTTGTAGTTTTTCAAAATTCTAATAAAAAGATTAAAAAAATAAGTATTCTAGCAGTTTACGGGCCGTGCTGAAATAACGTTAATATCTAGAAAGGCATTTTTAACACGGCGGGGATCGAAATTTTAAAAATGAACAAAATTTCGATAGTCGAAATAAGTTGTCGCCCTTAAATTTTAACACATTCTAAAACAACATCGCAGCTCTTATCTCGTTCGTCATAAAATTTGATTTTCTTAGAAAAAAAAAACTCTACTTGATCGATTTATGTGCTTTTTGGAATATGTCTCTTCCTTCCTGTCAGGTGCGTATATCATCAGAAATTCGTGTTTATTTTCTGCCTTTTTAAATTAAAAAATTTTTTTTTTTTAAATTAAGTCGAATCATAATAATAATCCAAAGTTATCCTAAAGAGTTTTTTCCATGAGGGTAGCATGTTCTCGTTCTGTCAGCCATGATTGGGTAGAAGTCCTAAGTAATTCGCCATCATACTTTTGAGTTTTGCCCGCCGTGAGAAGTGAACCTTTAACCCCCAGAAGAGTGTAACTTTACAACTTGATTTTATTAAGTTCGGGTTACACTCAAAATACAAATGCGAATTACTTTAAATGTGTACCCAGTTATGCCTGACGGAACGAGAGCATACTACCCCCGTAGATTAAATAAAGGGCCCCGTTCAAAATTCTGTACAGATTCGATAGCAAGATTATTCCGTTCGACAAGATACACTTGAAGACGGTTCGAGGCTACATCGATCGAAACGTATGAAAATAATCCTCAAGATGAGAACAGTAGTACGAAGAATCCAAATGATATTAATAATTAATCCTCATCACAAAACTTCAATGATTTGTAGAATTAAACGTTTACCAAAATGACTCAAATTCGCATTAACTGACACACAAAGGGTTGATATGCTTTAAAATTTTAAACTTAAAAATGGTTGCATCATTCCACCGTTCCAGAAGGTATCTCACTTCCGACGCAACCCTCTAGCTGTATAAGAGCTAGATACATTCTAAAATGGAGTACTGTTGTCATACCTGGACAGGAGCTGCTCGGAGCGCCTATCTTGCCTTGACAGAGTTCAAAACCGGTTTCTAAACCTAGTAGATGATGCTATTTTTCTCTTCCCTGCAACCTCTTTCTCACAGAAGAGACGTTGTTAGCCTTTCTCAGCTCTATCGTTATTTTCATGACAAGTGCTCGTCGAAGCTTCAATCTATGCCTCTTCCCTGCAAAATCTACGCAAAAACACTCGTCTAGCTAGAACCACTATCAACAATTTCTCCCACTCCCTATCTGTGCCTAAACCTAAATGCAAATTCCATAAACAAAGCTTCTTTCTGCAATACTTTTGTATTGGTGACCATCGCACACCTATAAACCCTTATCCTCAAATGGCATCCAGGCCTTAACAAGTGTCCGTTACTTTTTAATTGTGTCATTAACTTTCAACCCTCTCAAGTCCACACGTTGTTTGATATCGTCGCAAAGGATAAAAAATAATACAGGAAAGAAATGAAAATTCCATTTGGCATTTTTTAAGTGCAAATGAAATGGATTTATTTACCAAAAACAACGCATTAAACTATCTTTTCGCATACACATGTGCTTTTTAAAAGTCTCTATCTCCGCCACCTGAGCCGGTCTTAACCAACGATTTCTGTGGTGTGACCGCCTCTGGGAGCGGTAGAGCTCCCCATTGGAGGAAGATTGAGATCCCCGAAACACTGAGTAAGGCCGGGCAACTATGCTGGTAATAACTGTTAAGCATTAATGTCTGCCCGGGCAGCGGCTGGTAACCTGGCTGAAAGGAAGAGTTATGTAATGAATTTATTGTGTCTTTGTGAAACAGACATATACTTTTTTATCGTTTAGGAAATATGACAAGTGATGTCATTTTGAGGCCAAGAACGAAATATACTTTCGTTCTTGGCCTGGCTAAACCCAACTCAAGGATATCTGGCTTCTGAGTACAAGGCCAGGCCGAGGAGTCAAAGTGTTAGCCTCTCTAATCGTGTGAACAGATTCTCGGGCTGTGTAAGGAAACTGGACAGCTCTTAAATTATGTGCTGATCGGTGATTTTCCGGCGGCTTACCTCGAACCGATCCTTCCCTCAAAATATAAACGAAGGCTTGCGCCAAAAATCTCAGAATTGAGTTAGAGCCAAGCTTGAGAGAGATGAAATCAGATCGAGGGACCGTCGCCACACCCCTATCTCACTGCCGTCCGTCACTACCGAAAGACTAAATCTAATTGAGATTTAAGTGTTCTTTTTTGTAATGAGATCGAACTGAACAATAGTACATATGTGAACACACTTTGTAAATTTCGTTGAATTAATTTGAGTAGAATAGAGATATCTGAGTTTGTCTTTCTTTTGGCCTGCATTAGAAGCTAATTATTTTCAGCGGAAACCGGCATATCAACCCGATAACCGAGACCTGCAGCGCAGAAGAATCCTGTAGAGAACTTTCAGTGAGAAGACGATCACGACCATTGCGACTTCAACGGGGGCAGAGGTCACATTCTCGCCCTTGACTTCACACGCCCATCTTCCCCGGTTCTATTTTTCTTCTCTTGCTCGACCACATGCTGTCCTTTTTTCTTGTTGTTGTTGTTGTTGTTGTTGTTGTTGTTGTTGTTCTTCTTCTTCTTCTTCTTCTTCTTCTTCTCGTAACGTCAGCGCGTGCACACTTTCTTAATGCTAATATGTGCTAAGACAACCACTGCTAATATTTTCGCTAGCCAGCTATCCTACGGCTGCTGCTGATTTTCTCACACGCACCCATAAGAGCTATGTTAACATAAGAGGGCACCGCTTCGTTGCAACTCCCTTGTAAAAAATTGTTCTCATTGCGATGATGTGATAACCGACAAATCGGTTTTTGTATTTTAATAGTTTTAACATTGAGCACTATTTGATTTCAGTTTATCTGAACAGTCTGCACAAAACCGCGTCCATCTGTACTTTCTGCAAAAACATACTTTGTAGGACAGCATGCAATCGCTTATAGAATTCTAAACAAAATTATTGCGGTCAAATTGGCTTATTTTCGAGTATACTTCTAGCGTAATTGAAAAGGCTTAAAAGATGGCTCTCAGCCTAGCGGAAGAAGAGTAATTCGTTACTCGAAGATAAATAGAGATTGATGACGGTGAAGATAGATAATATGTTTATGCGTCTATCCGGAACGAGAGCGTCCATGACAATTACAGATTAATTTTACAACCAGTAAAGACAATTTGATAGGCGAGCTCTCTAGAGAACGGACCAGTTGACCAACTTGAGCCATCAGATTCCTAGTCTTGTCCTGTGAACTGCTGCTGCTGCTGTTGCTACAACCGCGGCGCCAAGCCGATTGGAGTTAGAGTATATATTAATATATGATTAATATATTCTAAACGCTGGTGAACAATGACGAATATGTTTTTATATATAGTATATTCTTTTTCTAGATCATTTCACGCCAGGAAAAACGCATGTTTGTCTTTTGGTATTTAGTAGGAATAGTCCTCTACAAATGCAGAAAATGTATAAAAAGTATATCTTGTTCACACTTCTTAACTCCTGATGAAGAGATTTTATTACGAAATATCAAAAATATATCAATACTCATTTTTCAAATGTGCATCGTTAAGGCTTTGAAATATATGATAATATATCGCTCTATCTTAATATTTACAACAAAGACGAGTTCGCACTCTAAAAATAAATAAAAAGAAATTTATTTCCGCTTTACACATTTCGATTCGAGTTATGGTTCGATCATTCTAGCTTTGACACGTTAAGATGTATAGGCGCATAGATTTTAGTGGAGAAAACGATCAGTGTGAGTTTTTTCTTCCACCTTCTTTATCCCTGTCCTTTTCTCTGTATGTCTTTCCCTCTTTAATTTTTTTTCTTTCCCCCTGCTTAAAATTTCTCTATCTCTTTCTCCTTCTCCGCTTCATCTTTCAATTTTGTATTCCTCGTTCTCTATCTACGATATATATATATATATATATATATATAAGTAGTTTTAAAAGCGGACGTGTTTTGATTAGCAGCAGTTATATTTTAAGGGGTTGGCCGCTTCCACACTGACCAAAAGGCTGCACCATTACTTTTTATTTCATTATATATATATATATATATATATATATATATATATATATATATATATATATATATATATATATATATATAGCCTTAAAAGTACGAATATGTGTGTGAGGATACTTCTCAACCTATATACTCAACGAATGTTTGATCTACAAACTTGAAATTTGGTATATACAGTATTCAGACTTGTTAAAAACTTTTTAATCGGTTTTTACCCGGAAAAAGGGGCTGCTGAGGGATCCAAATAATAAAAAAATACTATTTGCGAGTCAT